>NC_028648.1:83302889-83305730 GCF_001406875.1 Solanum pennellii | reverse complement strand
GGACGTCCGTCAAGACCTTGTCTATGCATACGGTTGGCCATCACGGCTTGTCCGACCAATTTTCAAGGTCAAACGAGCCCCGAAGCGCGCATACCCCCAATTTAGATGATTTTCGTGTGTTATAGCAAACCATTTTTTGGGTTATCCAGATTCCGACGTCAAAAATGCCAAACTTTTTTGTGAACGTCCGTCAAGACCTTGGATATGCAGCCGGTTGTCCCTCACGGCCTGTACGACCCATTTTGAAGGTCAAATGATCCCAAAAGCGAGCATACCCCCCATTTCGACTATTTTCGTGTGCTATAGCAAACCATTTTTTGGGTGATCCTTATTAAGACTTCAAAAATTCCAGATCCTTATTAAGACTTCAAAAATTCCAAAAAATTTTGTGGACGTCTGTCAATACCTTGTCTAGGCAGCCAGTTGGCCATCACAGGCAATCCGACCCATTTTCAAGGTCAAACAATCCTCGAAGCGCGCATACCCCACATTTAGACGATTTTCGTTTGCTATAGACAACCATTTTTTGGGTGATCCGATTTCGACGTCAAGAATACCAAAAACAATTGTGGACGTCCGTCCAGACCTTGGATATGCATCCAATTGCCTTCACGGCCAGTCCGACCAATTTTCAAGGTCAAACGAGCTCCGAAGCGCGCATGCCCTCCATTTAGATGATTTTCGTGTGCTATAGCAAATCATTTTTTGGGTTATCCGGATTCCGTCGTCAAAAATTCCAAACTTTTTTGTGGACGTCCTTCAAGACCTTGGATATGCAGCCGGTTGTCCCTCACGGCCAGTCTGAACCATTTTCAATGGCAAACAAGCCCTAAAGCGCGCATACCCCTATTTCGACGATTTTCATGTGCTATAGCAAACAATTTTTTGGGTGATCCGGATTCCAACGCCAAAAATGCCAAAAAAATTTTGTGAAGGTCCTTCAAAACATTGCTATGCAGCCGGTTGTTCATCACGGCATATCCGACCCATTTTCAAGGTGAAACGAGTCCCGAAGTGCGCATACTTCCCATTTAGACGATTTTCATGTGCTATAGCAAACCATTTTTTGGGTGATCAGAATTTTGACGTCAAAAAGGCCAAACAATTTTGTGGACGTACGTTAAGATCTTGTATATGCATCCAGTTGGCCCTTAGAGCCAGTCCGACCCATTTTGAAGGTCAAACGAGCCCCAAAGCGAGCATACCCCCCATTTCGACGATTTTCGTGCGTTATAGCAAACCTTTTTTTGGGTGATCCGGATCAAGACGTCGAAAATTCCAAATTTTTTTGTGGATGTCCGTCAAGACCTTGGCTATGCAGCCAGTTGGCCCTCACGCCCAGTCTGACCCATTTTGAAGGTCAAACGAGTCTCGAAGCGAGCATACCCCCTATTTCGACGATTTTGGTGTGCAATATAGCAAACCATTTTTTGGGTGATCTGGATTCCCACACCAAATATGCAAAAAAAATATTTGGACGTCCGTCAAGACCTTGGCTATGCATCCAGTTTGCCATCACGGCCAGTCTGACCCATTTTCAAGGTCAAACGAGCCCCAAAGCGCGCATATCCCCATTTCGACAATTTTTGTGTGCTATCGCAAACCATTTTTTGGGTGATCCGGATTCCGACGCCAAAAATGCCAAAAAATTTTGTGGAGGTCCTTCAAAACATTGCTATGCAGACGGTTGTCCATCACGGCATATCCGACCCATTTTCAAGGTGAAACGAGTCCCGAAGCGCGCATACCCCCCATTTAGACGATTTTCATGTGCTATAGCAAACCATTTTTTGGGTGATCCGGATTTTGACGTCAAAAAGGCTAAACATTTTTGTGGACGTGCGTCAAGATTTTGTCTATGCATCCAGTTGGCCCTTAGAGCCAGTACGACCCATTTTGAAGGTCAAACGAGCCCCAAAGCGAGCATACCCCCCCCCCCATTTCGACGATTTTCGTATGTTATAGCAAACCATTTTTCGGGTGATCCGGATTCCGAAGTCAAAAATGTCAAATTTTTTGTGGACGTCTGTCAATACCTTGTCTATGCAGTCGGTTGTCCCTCACGCCCAGTCCAACCCATTTTGAAGGTCAAACGAGCCCCGAAGCGAGCATACCCCATTTCAACGATTTTCGTGTGCAATAGCAAACCATTTTTTGGGTGATCCAGATTTTGACGTCAAAAATGCTAAATTTTTGTGTGGACGTCCATCAAGACCTTGGCTATGCATCTAATTGGTCATCATGGCCAGTCCGACCCATTTTCAAGGTTAAACGAGCCCTAAAGCGCATATTCCCCCATTTAGACTATTTTCGTGTGCTATAGCAAACCTTTTTTTGGGTGATCCGTATTCCGATGTAAAAAATGTCAAAAAATTTTGTGAACGTCCGTCTAGACCTTGGCTATGCATCCGGTTAGACCTCATGGCCAATTCAACCGATTTTCAAGGTCAAACAAGCCCTGAAGCGCGCATATCCACTATTTAGACGATTTTTGTGTTCTATAGCAAACCATTTTTAGGGTGATCCGGATTCCGACGTTAAAATTCCAAATTTTTTTGTGGACGTCCGTCAAGACCTTGTCTATGCAGCCAGTTGTCCATCACTTCCACTCCGAACCAATTTCAAGGTCAAACGAGCCACAAAGCGCGCATACCCCTATTTCGATGATTTTCATGTTCTATAGGAAATAATTTTTTGGGTGATTCGGATTTCGATGTCAAAAATGCCAAAAATTTTTGTGCAAGTCCTTCAAGACCTCGGTTGTGCAGCCGATTGGCCATCACGGCCAGTCTGACCCATTTTCAAGGTCAAACGAGCCCCGTAGCGCGCATACCCCCCCCC
>NC_028648.1:83301571-83302869 GCF_001406875.1 Solanum pennellii | reverse complement strand
ACCCCCCCCCCCCCATTTAGATGATTTTCGTGTGCTATAGCAAACCAGATTTTGGGTGATCCAGATTCCGAGGTCAAAAATGCCTAAAATTTTTGTGGACATCCATCAAGACTTTGGCTATGCATCTAGTTGGCTTTCACGGCCATTCTCACCCACTTTAAAGGTCAAACAATCCCCGAAGCGCACATACCCCCATTTCGACGATTTTTCGTTTGCTATAACAAACTATTTTTTGGATTATCCGAATTCCAACGTCAAAAATGCCAAATTATTTTGTGAACGTCGGTCAATACCTTATCTATGCAGCCAGTTGGCCCTCACGGTTAGTCCGACCCATTTTGAAGGTTAAACTAGTCCCAAAGCGAGCATACCCTATTTCGATGATTTTTGTGTACAATAGCAAACCATTTTTTGGGTGATCCGGATTCCAACTTCAAAAATGCAAAAAGTTTTTGTGGACGTCCGTCAAGACCTTGGTTATGCAGCCAGTTGGCCATCACGGCCAGTCCGACCCATTTTCAAGGTCAAACGAGCCCTGAAGTGCACATACCCCCATTTAGACGATTTTCGTGTGCTATAGCAAACCTTTTTTTGGGTGATCTGAATTTCGACGTAGAAAATGTCAAATATTTTTGTGGACATCCGTCTAGACATTGGCTATGCATCCGGTTGGACCTCATGGTCACTCCAACCCATTTTCAAGGTCAAACGAGCCCCGAAGCGAACATACCCCTATCTCGACGATTTTCTTGTATTATAGCGAACCATTTTTGAGGTTATCCGAATTCCGATGTCAAAAACGTCAAATTCATTCGTGACAATCTAGTGAACATTAAATGATGCGCCTCTTTTTCTAAATTTATGAGCCACGGAACAAAAAATACAAAATCATTTCAACTTCCTCGTGCATTTAATATGATTGACCCACTTTATTTGAGGCCAAACTTTTTTAAGTCCACTCATGACAGCATAGCAAACAATCCTGACTGCCTTCCTAACAAAAATAAAAAAATATTACCGCTATCGTACTTCCAAGGACTCTCTTGTCAAGGAGCAACCAGTTCCTTGTTTCGTTCTTACTTCCCACCGTAAGTTCACAAAACACTACTGAAGATTGTACATAGAAGATAATTAATTCTATTAATGATAAAAATGTTCCCTTTTTACAATTAATGAGATGATGTCTACAAGTAGTTCAAAACTGATGCTGAACTTCAGTTAATCTTTCAGCCATATCCAACACGCTGAACTATAACCCATCCAACAGGGCATTCCTAACATCTATCCCCCCCCCCCCC
>NC_028648.1:83279365-83301415 GCF_001406875.1 Solanum pennellii | reverse complement strand
CCCCCCCCCCCCCCAAATCTATTCCTTTTTGTTAATCCTCATTTACATAACTAAATCCTATCTTCTTACATCTACTCATGTACAGTGTCTAATCCCCGAGAACCCTCTTTCTAGACCACGTGAAGACTAGAATCAATGGACCATCCATCTTCCTTCTATTGGCTTAGAGACTTCCAGCCACCATGCATGAATGAGATTTAGCAAGCATGGGTCCCCAGAACAAAGCAGAGCTTGCTTCATTCATTTGCAAAGGACAGAACATCCTTTCTCCTCTTTCTATACCTGTTAATGGTTGAGGGGGGAAAATTAGGTATGCCTACCAATCCAAACATCACAAGATTAGACAGAATCTTAGAGAATGAAATGTATCAGACAATTTCTTGCCCATGGAAATAGGGGAGTGCACTAGGTTAAATGAAGGAACTTACCGAGCATTTCAACTGCAACTTTATCACTCAACCAGCTCTTAGACAGATATGAAGTCCACACAGAATCTTTTTGGGGAGATGCTTGGGACCCACAAGTAATGATCAAGAGCTCAAACCCAAACTGGGCCATCAATGCAAAATTATAAAGTTTCAAGACTTATCGAAGCTTTAGTAAAAACAGAGAGAACAAAAGGTGCCTCTTCACCAGGATGTATTGTAGTAGGCACTATTGTGTAACCCTTTGGGTCGGGATCTAGGACCATCTCACATGATATTTCACGAGAATTTACATAGTCTGTCCCACCAACAGATTCATGTAAATAGATGTTATATGCAGCACGTCTACCACGAGTTTTCAGTATCCTCATCCCAATATAGAACATCATTGAATCATGGCTTGATTGATAATTCCTGAAACCAGCTGTTGTCCTTGAGAAACTCACACCCTAAAATAGGGTTCTGATTAGTTTATTTGATCAACAAAAAGTTAATGTCAATATGCAACAACTCTATTCCAGATTAATCACAATACTGAACCTGAGTTAAGGTGATAAAAACGTGAATGGGTAAGGAAGCATCAGGACCACTTGCTCTTAGACGATATTGGGGATTCTGATGCCATGTGTCATAGTCCTGGCAGCCTCCAGCACTGTAACCTCTCCACTGACCATGGATAGAGTAGCGCATCTCTGGTGGGTAGACACGACAAACATATATAGACCTAAAATGTATTTGGAAATCTTGCCAAGACATCCAGAAAATTCCATCGTTTGCCTGTTTACAACAAAACAGGAAAAATAAGCAACATCCAGTAAAAAGCTGTATAAGCATAACCCTTCAGTCCTTGTCTTGATGAACAAAAGGACCAGAATGTGGAAAACCCAAGGAAACAGAATCAGATAAGTGGGTTCTCTCGTCCCTCCAGAAGCAATTGTAAAAGGTGATTATTAACACAAAGGGAAACTTCCACATACAAGAGATCTACCAAAAAAACAGAGAGCATACAAAATGAATGGTCCTCTACAAAAAAATAAAATCAATTTCCAGTACAAATAGGAATCTTATGGGTGCACCAAAATGAAATTAAAGGTAACAGACTATTCTTCACATGTACAACATCAAAAGTTTGTTTCCTTCAAAAGCTCTCCTATTTCATCATGAAACTACCTATATAAGAGTAATTGGAGCAAAATCCCACCATGTTTCTCCTCTTCCATCTTCCAACGGCCCAGCTGAATAGAACATCCTTCACTGTTCCTTACATTCCATCATTGATCCTCCCATTCAACCCTGTCTAGCGATTGGTATTCCACTAATAATATTTTTTCTGCCACAATATCTCAAGCTATTTTCTACAATAATGGAGGGTGGCAAAGAATTACTATTCACAGAACAGTGTGATAGCAGTTTCGCTGTTTGCAAAGCAGTATAGCAATTCTTTAGTGGTACCATAAATTAGATTATTAGTTTTGTCATGTCACTTTAACTACTCCATTTATATAATTGGGTTGATAATTATTACTTAACTGTAGATACCTATCAACTCAAAAATATTAATGGAAACTGACCAGAAATAACTTACAAAAAAATCTATGTTCTCACCATTTAATTTGCAAATAAATAGCTTACCGTGAAAAGAACAAACAGATTCTAGTCTCATTCTGGTCCCAGAAACCATGTGAACTACACTTCTTTCACATCAAGCATGCCTTTTCTTTGCAATCATATAATCTCTTGTTCAACTCCTTCAAGCTCTATCCTATTTCACTCGTTCCATAAAATCCACCTAATAGATAAAGGGGCAAGATTGCAGGATTCAAACCTATGTAGAAAAACTTCACCAGATTTACAGTCACTCGGCCACTCTTCTCTTCCGGGGCCGAGGCCCCCCTCAATAGGTTCTAGTTCTAAGAAGGGAGTGGGGAGCTGAATCAAACAAAAAGCATCCCCTTAGCGGCTTGGACTTCTCTTCCTCCTTCAGTGTGCACGACATCACCCAGTGCAACCCAAACCAGTTAAGAACCACCCTCCACAATCGATTGGTTCTTGACAATGCAATAGGAGATGATCTGCATTTTGCTCGAACTTTTGCACATAAAACATGACCAACAGTGAGGGATTGTGCAAAGCAAGAAACTAGGGAAGGTGGGCTACCAAGAGAAAGGGCATACGATTGGCTGAGCAACAAATGGGAATTAAAAAAACAAGTTAATTGTTATAAAGTAAAAAATCGCGTATAAAAATTATTGATCATAGAAACATGTATGCTTTTGTTTGAAACAAACGCATTAGTCAAGACATACCTCCTGAAACAAATAGTTATAAATATATATAGAGAGAGAGTAATCTTCATAATTTTCTTTACTCATTTCCTTTTTTGAGAATCAAAAAAATGAACAACAATGAAGATGATTTTATTACTCTTCACTCTCAATTAACTTACTTCTACTTCCCCACCCAAACCACCCCCAAAAAAACAAATAAGATGGGGTCTCTAGATAAACTATCAGGAGTTACTCAATCCAGAGGTATCCCAAAAGTGAAATTAGGCAGAAGAATCTTTATCCTTTTCCCTAAACTCGGGTTCTTACACGAAAATTCACTAGGTAAAATCAGAGTCAATGTCAAAAAACAGTAATTTGGAAGAGGGGGGGACAGGAGCAACCTGTGGGACATGCTTAAGCTTGTGTTTCATCCTGTCGGTCCACTCAGGTGATGGATCAGACCAAGGGCCGTTCCATTCAACTTCATTGGCCCATGGATTCCGGATCTGAACAAGCTTGTGACCATCAACTTCTCGTACCTGAGCAGTAAAACATACAAAAGATGAATGTGTGGCTGAAATTTTCTTGGCAGGTGGATAATTCATAAGAAGAAGGATTGAATTTCTACCTGTAATATTGAATAGGCATGACCTTGGACAATACCACTGGAGGAGATATGCACATCTGAACCAGAAGGACTACCAGCGCCCAGTAGGAAACCCTCTTGTTTGAAGCGCAGCAGCTGAGACCAGAGTCTTCCACTAGCAAGATCAATCTGTGCCTCAGAACTTCTCATGTCAATCTCCTCACCAGCACCTCCGGTGAGGTCTACAAGAGCATCTTGCACAAGCCCACCCTCTAATGCCTCATATGATCCATGAAGCTTTGCATAAGCTTTTTCTAACAAGGAGACCCACATTTCATTACCCTTCCGACTGGTGGCAAATGCTGGTTTACCAGGTGACTCGCATGGAATCCAATCATCTACCACAACAGGGACCCATTCCCCCTAGATAAATAGAGTGACAAGATTAACTTGATTTAGTGATCTTTTCAGAAAAGGCAACCATGTTTTTTTGTTTCTCATAGGAACAAGTATATAAATCAACTAAGATACTCTCATCAGTTTAGGATACAACATCCAAGGAGATTAACATAGAAAGGTAGCATCATCCCATGTGGAAGTCAAATGGACCATGTCTTTGATGTCAACATGCAAGGTACAAAATTCAAGGAAAGGTACTGTATACATGGATTCATTGCACCATTGATGGGAGAAGTGAGACTCTGGGAATAGTTGTGCTTTTCCTCAAGCCCGGCAGCAGTAATAAATAAAAGTTGCAGTATTAGTAAACACTAATTAGTTACATATGTGCATAAGGAAAAAAATGTTTTTTTCACATAGGTTTACAATGTGAGCAAGGAAAAAGGAAATTTAGGGCAATGACCAGATTGAGGCCCTTATCCACACTTGCTCCCTTGACGGACCACTCTGATCCAGGAGAAGAAGAAGACACAAAATTCCCAATTGACTGACAGTTTTCCTTTTTTTATCCAAAAAGGGAAAGGTCTGTGTACACTCTACCCTCACTCTACCCTCCCCAGATCCCACATTGTGAGACTACACTAGGTATGTTGTTGTTGTACCCAAAAAAGGAGAGGAAGAGGTTAAACTTCAAAACACCATAATATTGACTGACAAAAGATCAAAACATAGATGACATAAATCAACTCAAAGGGGAAGGATGAATATTAGCAGTCTTGCTTCAGCTTCTACATCACATTTTGTGGCTGAAACTTGCACCCGAAGGACCCTATGCCCATAATATTATATCGTAAGCACACCAGTAAAATAGAGCCAATATGGAAAATCTTAGATCAATCAGAGAAAATACCAATATGCACTACACTTTTTGGTGCAGATGTCTACTGATCTTGGAAAATTTCATGATCTACTAGAAAAAAGCTAATTAATGAAAAAGTTCAAGGTCTCACACTCTCCACTTCCAAATGTTCTCTTTCTTTTTTCTTCAGATGATCTATCCCTCCAAATCTATAATCCTAGTTGCTAGTGGGTCATCTCTATGAACTCAGAGATCCTAAATTTTGAACGCAGGAAATGTATCGCTTCCAGGGTGTTGTTCTAGTTTTCTTCTGTTCAGAGTTCAAGAGACATGTTAAAACAACTTAGAATTAAATCAATTGAAAAAATCCAGCACGTTCAAGTCTGGTGGGCACTATGATGATTCTATGCTTCTTCTTTTTTTTTTTTTGAAATTATGATTCTATGCTATTTTTCAGAACACATTACAGGCACAGCAACAGCAGTCTAACCTGAATGCAGAAGCGAACTGTATATATTCCTTCTTGGTTGTATTCTGATGTAATTATGACTTCTGATATTCGTGAAACCTCAGTTAGCACAGCAACAGCACTTAGAAACCAGCAATCACCCAGACGCCCCTGATTAAATAGTACAGCATCACAGTGACCAACTGATCTATAAAAACAATACTAGCAACCTACTTGAGATCTGCCTCCCGAAAAAAGAAAAAGAAAAGAGGAGGCAGGAGGGGATACTTTGAGTAAACAGTGTGAAGCAAGAGTATCAGAACCTGGCAAACATCTGAAGAACTTGCTACTCCAGAAAATAAGCATGGGTGAGAATCCATATGCTTCTCTTTCACTATATCAGTAGGCCTCATCCATTCAGAAACAACCTGGGATGAACTAATATCAGCTAACACACCACACATCATAATCGAACCTAGAAAATCAGAAAACCAATATAACTATGAGCAAAGTGCTGCCAATGCACTCACCTGCAATTTAGATGGAGGATGGTCTGGATCCATAAATAATGAGCGGTCATTGGGAGGAAACTCTTGATCAGTGAAATGTGATTCTCCTCTTGCTAAAAGAGCCTCCTTCACAGCTATTTCCACTGAAAGCATGTGTTGATTGATTTCCTTCTGTGAGTCTACTCGAGTCTTCCTCAACCTTCGAGTAAACGAATCCACATCCAACACAACTCCATCACGATCTGACCTTCTCTTCCTCCCACTTGAATACTGCCCATCCCAATCTACATCATCTCTGTCATAAAGATCTACATCCGCAGGATCACTGTCCCAACCATCAACCTAAGCAACAAGAACCAAGTGGCAGCCATGAGACAAATTCCAAAAGACAGGCAATTCCTTTTAAGTTTACCTGATATGTTGAAATTAGCAACAGCAAAAATATCAATCAACTCCACCAGTCTGGTTTCTTAAAGAGTTCGATCGTAAGAATAAAATACTTCAAATATCTAGACCTTGAGTATCTACAAAATAAAGCGACAGAGACCTACGGACCATTTTATCAACAAATAATAGCAATTAGATGTATTGCTGGAAACAAATCATTTGAACTGAAAAACACAAACCCTAGTTGGAGAATCTGCCCATTGCCAATTATCATCCGGCAGATCAATCATGCTGTACTCAGCAGAACCCATGGCCGCAGGAAGAGCCGCAATCTCATCTTCTGTCAAGCACCTTCCCCAAAGAAATACATCCATTATGTGCACCTTTGATTCGACTCCTTCACTATCTGACCTCCCAAATGAATCAACATCAATGGGCGGCCTTATGCCCACCCAGACATCCGTTCCCAGATCCCATATGCAACTAGCCACTCTAAGTGGTAGCCCCGTCTGGTAGCCATCAAAATATCCATCCAGGTAGCAAGTTGCTTCACCCAAATCAGCATCAATAGTCAATGTTATGATATGCCACCTGGAAAATAATGCTTTTACATGTAAGACAGCCATCTGAGTCTACTCAAGACTCAAGAATGAACATGTAAGACAGCCATCTGAGTCTACTCAAGACTCAAGAATGAAGGGAACAAGAAAGAAAAAAGTATGGCGCCTCCATTTTTAATTTAGGGAATTTATGTACTGTATCTTGTATATTTAGCACCACCTTGGTGTGTTCAAATAAAATTCATTGAATTATCAGAAAATAATACAAGACAGAAGTCCTAAGCAATTCCAACAACCATCTTTACACAGCAATTCACATGACAACAAAGCGGAAAAGCTTGCGAACCTTCCATCTGCTATACTGGTGGCACTTATACTCCATTCCTTTACAGTAGTTTGCTTGTCAGTTTTAGTGATTAATCTAAGCCCAACTTGTCCTGCTTCAATGCCTTGCTCAGACCCAGCCACAAGAAATTCCCAGCAAATATTCTTCTGGAACTCAGTGCCGAACAAACAAACAGGTCCAGATTCAGGCTGGACCATAACAGCAAGGGAGCAACTAATTTTTTGACACTGACACACAGAAGGATCAATCTGACCGCAACGTCGGCCACTAGTGGTGGGTTCATCATCAAGTATACACACAGCACCAGCAAGTCCAGTCTGCAACAGGAAAGATTTAAAAACAAGAAAATCAACATACAGGAATGTGGTTAAGTACCTAATCAGAAATAAAATTGGGGATAAGCTTGTGATTGCTTTGATGTATCATCGTAAAAAGAGTGACAGGAAGAAGATAAATTCAGTTACAGACCTATTCTAACAAATGGTAGTGAGGGTTTCATAACTTTCGATGGTGAACCCAGACTAGAGTTATGGAGGTTTACCTTGTCATTTTCTTCCGTCATTATCACATATCAGGTTATTTCCCATTTCTATATATGTAATGTATCTCATTGAAGCTCCATGGACTCACTGTGGATAAGTATATATAGTTTCAGAAAGTAAGGATGACTTAGGTAGATACTCATCTTAGACATGTTATGTCTTTGGTCTTTTGCATGGGTATTTGACTTTTGCTATCAAAGCACTGAATGATGACAAAGGGATGCTTGGGGGGCCCAATACATATTTTATTGATGGTTGTTACGACAGAGTCAGGGCCCATGGCGGATGCCGGCACAACTCCCTAGTTTAGGTCGTGACATACTTGTGAAGGCATAAAGAAGAATTTCAGCATCACATTTTGTTATCTTAGTTGTGCTTTAAGTTGAGGGTAGGGATGACCTGAAGTGCTCGACGAGATAGCTGAGCAGCACGAATACGACGTGCAATGCTTGAAACTCTTTCCCTTGCAAAAGAGTCGTCAAGAACAGAATCTCCTCCCACTGCACGAACTGCAGCTGCCATTGCTGCTGCCTCTCTATTACCAGCATTAGGAATAGATGATATAAGTGATGCCTCTATTTCCTTCCATTTTCGTTCCTCCTTCTCAAGGAGAGCTTTCCTCCTTTCTTTACCCCTTCCTTCCTCTTCACGTCTCTGCATCAGGATTTCCTCTTCCATCTCTTTCTCCCTCATGTAACTGCAAACACCAGTTAAGCAAAATTGGAAGAAGTCTTAACTCTACAAGTGCAGCAGAATTACCAGAACAGTCTGAGAACACTTTTACCTCTCCTGTATGATTTCAAATCGCCTACGATCTTCTGGGAGCCATTTCTTTATGTCTTTGGCACTGAGATCTGAAAACCCTATGTTGTCAAGGAAAAGTCGCAGACGAACCTCGTCCTGCCAAAGCATACTATGTTCAGCATAAAAGGGGAAAGGGAAACGAGAAGAAGAAGATAGAGAAGCTAAAATGCAGACAAGTAGTTTGCAACAAATAGTTACCTGTACCCTCTCAGCTTTAGCAGTCAAACCAAGCAAGAGAAGCAAGTAACCACCAAACTTATCCCACATGTATACCCATTCAGTATCAATAGCTTCCTCTAAAGCCAGAATTCGAGCATGGGCACACATTTCTCTTCGGTGACCTACATCACTAGTTGCTTCATGCCTAAGTGTTCTATTTCTTAACCTGCAGAAAATCGAGCCAGCAGCCAGTTCTTCATTTATAAGACGGTCTCTTAATTTCATGACATCTGCTCGTGGAAGCACGAAATTGCCTCCCCTATCCCTCATCATTGTTGGATCACCAACCAATAGAGCAGCTGAGCTGGCAGACCTCTGGGGGGCAGAGTATGTTCCGGATAAAGCATTTCTGGTCTGAGCAAACCATTAACAGAATTGACATTCAGCAAGAAAATTAAAAACAAAACAAGAGGTTTATCTAGAATTTACAGGTACAAGAGTCAGAAGACACCAATCACCGTGAAGGTTTCATTATATATATATCATTATTACTCTCAAGACAAACTAAAAGTATCACCAAAACAAGCAACCTTGTGTTAATGCTTATATTAAGCACATCAAAGTTCAAGCAGAGTGTAGACGATATTCACATCTCAACAGGCAGACTTCTATGGATCCATTGTGACCATTTGATATTAATAAATGGTACCAACCAAATAACACAATTTTAACAACAACTAATTGATAACTAAAATACAACATCAATGAAATCAAAACCTGTAGAGCACTGATGCACTCAAGCAAGATTAAATAGAACCATCCCAGAACACCCATCAAACTGAAATACATAACACATTGATGACATCAATAATGGTACATAAGCAAATTGCAAATTAGAGATTAAAATCAAGAACAAAAAAGAAATCACCAAAAATTTCAAGATTTAGGTTCAAATAAGTTCATCAATCTAACAGCACCATATTGTTTTTAAGCCAGTTTAGGGACATCCCCATCCAAATCTCATGCAATAAGGTGGGACCATTCCGATAAAACAAATCAATGAACTATTTAATGGCAAAAAGTTCTTTGTTTTCAATTGAAAACAAGGATCACCTTCATATAGGATTGAGACCAAAAACAACAATAGCACAAAGAACACTAAGTAACACCTAGGAGAAAAAAATAGAATGAAAGAGCTTTTACTGTAATAAAAAATGGTGGTACCTTCGTAGCAGATCGAGCAATTGCCTGGACCATGGTTTCTTTGCTAAGAAAATGAACAGCATCTTCCACCATCTAATATTATAGAAATGTTAGACAGCAAAAACCAGGATACTAAAGGAAGTAGATCAAGCTGAAGTTCTTTTATGAAAACTCATCTCCATGGTTACCATGTTGAGTATAGTATAAAAGAGTTCATGATAAAAACACCAAACACACAAAAAAAGGAAGTCTATATAGCTCATTCAGTACAGTTATTCCAAGATATAGAAGCAAACCTCGAGTGTTAAACATGGACGAGAGACAGCAAAGCCAAAGGCCACAACGAGTGTAATTGCTGATACAGCAGCACCAGCAAATGGTGGATAAATTTTCAAACTGGCAACCACACCCCAGCCCTCAATAGCCAATGCAATGACATAGAGCACAAGAAATGCAGCACTGTCAACAAATGATTTCAGGTAGAATTAGCTGTCAAATCGTGCAATTTTGATAGCAACTTGAGTGGTGAAATACTTGGTAACAAAAATTCATAGGAAGAAACTGGGGTACCTCTAAAGTTAAGAGTTCACAATTTACTTTAACTATGCATTTCAAGCTGCTATACACAATGTAAATCTTAAACAAGTAGAGGAAATTGACAAACCTGACATTTTTCCCAGAGTCTGCATGAGCATCATAAACATAAACAGGCAACACCCTTGGGGAGTAGACTACTATAGGAGGTGAAAGAAGGACCTGAAAGAAAAAGGGTTTTGGGAACAAAAGCCAATTCACAAGCAAGAAAGACCACAAGGCAAAGATAAACAACTCTAACAAGCAAACGATAAACATAAATAACACGACTGGGAGGATTGCAGTTTTGATCCCCGAGTCATTAGTTCATTATGATTTATCCTTGTAATATTTCACTAAGCATATTTAACCTTGAGCAAACAGAAATGTGTCTTTAATCCTTCTTTGAAAATATTTTATACAATTAATTACAGAATTCTCTTGCCCTCAAATGGTTTAACAATTAATAATTTGTTAAATTTGTAGACTCACGTGTAGAAGGATCAAAAGTGTATCTTTCAATTAATTGAAGGCTAAATGTGCTTAACCAGATTGATATTGTAACCTCCCTTAAATGAACTAGGTTGAACTAGAGCTTCGCATGTGTCTCATGAGTTAATTTTGTGTTAAAATGGTCAATAATGATGTTTTGAGGCAGTGTTTAAAGGTCAAACGTCCATGACATTCGGAAGATGTGCCTTAAAAAGTGCTTGAGTGTCTTAGTATGTTTTGGCAAGTTTTACGTGTGCGTTTTGGTTGAAAATGATGTGAGGGGACCCTAGGACCTAGATGACCATGTATAGGGGTTTCACGTCCAGGTACGACTCCACCTAGGACCCAACAAGGGATCCTAGAAGAGGACCCAAGACTTGGCAACAAAGCTGCCAAAACTGGGCAATCGACGCCCCCTAACCTACTGACTGTGCATGGAACGACGCCCCGTCATCCTGGTCGTAGGTCCATGCTTAGTGGTGGGGAGCTTTGCCCCACAATCCAAGTCTTTAAACCAAACGGCGGCCTAGCAGGACGGGCTGTCGATCAGACGACGCCCCGTTGCTAGGGCCCGTCATTGGTCACCTGTGAAATTGTCTAGTGAATCGGCCAAGACTTGGGGTGTTTACTAAATTCACCCCAAAGTCTTTTATGAAACATGGCTGATATTTTTAGGGTATTTTAAGAGGGTTCAAACACTAAGACCAAATTTTAGACTTCATTTTCAAAAATCCAAAACCTCTCCGTCAAGAAAGACTCTCTCAAACTCCATAGAAGCGAGAACTCAAGGGCGGGCTAAAAGGGCTGGTAGTGGACGTTTTCTTCATCAAAAATTTGTGGGTTTCTTGTCATTGAGGTATGGTAGTCATCCTTGAAATTCCTTTCATTCAAGGAGCCACTTCCAAATGATTTCAAAAAGGGCTTTCAAACTCCAACTTTCTCTATCTTTGACTGACTCCAAGCATGGGTCTTTGCATGAAAACGTTTTAAGAATTCAAATATGTTGTTTTTAGTGTTAGTTGGTGACTTTAATGTCGAAACTTCAATGAAACCATGTTTATGTTTTTTATCAACTTTTAGCTTATGAAATGGGTTTAATATGCATGATTAGAAAATGTTAGAGTTATGGTTTCTTATGGTTAAATTGTGATTTAGCTACTGCGCTAAAAGCTATTTTATGATGAATTATTGGAGAAATTGTGAATAGGTGGTGAAAGCTTGGATGAATGGTAAGTTGGTTATATTTGTTTAGCTCTTATCGTGAAATGCTCTTGTGTGGTATGGTCAACCTTTGGTGGCGATGTTTACTTTAAGTATATGAATATAAATGTACATGTGTATTGTGAATAGGGCCATGAAGGCATAGCATGTCAAGTAAAATGATAATGATGATGTTCTTGTTGATGTGCTTTATGAAGCTCGTTGTGTGAAGTATGTTAGAGACTGGGTCTAAGTGAAGTATATGTTTATGTGAAGTATGATAGTATGTGATATATGATATATGATGAATGAAGTTATAAATACGTTTAGGAGTCAATGTTATGAAAATGGTGATTATATGAAAGGTGCGCTCACACACACACTTGAATGAATGAATGAATTTAATGAATGTGAATGGGGAAGATTTGGGGTAACACTCTGCGTGAGTTGAGATGAAGTGTTTAGTTGCAACCTCACTATTTCCCAAGAGTTTTCTAATGTAGGTTGGAGGATAGATACCCTTCCCGAGTTGAGATGTGGTGTCCAATGTTCCTCTTGAGATCAGTACTCCTCGTTAGTAGAGAATTTGTTCCTTAGAAGCAATCTCCTTATCCCTTAACTATGCGCCCGCATAGGTGTAGCTATTGGAGAATAAAGGCTAAGAGGATGACCTTACCCTAGGCAAGTAGAGATCCCTCATCCAATAGGGGTTAATGTCGGGATTCCATGTCTAGCTCTCATGGTCTATGTCAGTTAAAGCTATCCCCCACAAAAGAATGTAATGAACTAAGATTTCTAAAGAGTGTACTACTTATGGTAGGTGGTGGTATGAGACGCTATTTATCCATTGAACAAGTAGACACTTGAAAGGGGAGTCTTGGTGTGTCTTTATATTTAATGTATGAATGTGTCATTATGAAATGAAATTGAAGTTACGTGATTTAATGTCTAATGTTAAGAAAGCTTCTTAAGATTATGTCTTGTGTAATGAAGTTTATGAATGATGAATGTGGTGTACCTAATCTCATGGAATCCTCAAGGAGCACATTGTGGGAGTAGTAGTATGGGATTGCAAGTCCACTTGGAGAGGGGCACCTATGTGAAGTTCTAAATGCAAGTATATTTCTCCAATGTCTAGTTATAAGATAAGGACTTGTTCCCCAAACGAATTAAGCCTATAATGGATAGTCTTGAGGATCACTTAGGTGTGCATTGAAGGAATTGTATGGGCGGTTCCTTCATGTACCTTAGTGAATCTTAGGATAACCTTGGTTAGGGAAACTTCAAAGGAATGAGTTCACTGTGAGTTGGCTTGAAATGAGTTCACTATATGTTTCTTGAGTTCACTGTAAAGTGGTCCTTTGTGTTAAAATTTTGGAAGTCTTATTCTATGTGCTAAATTATGACTTGTATGTTATTTTACTTCTATATTCATGAAGGATTTACTTATTTAGCATGAAAGCTTACTTCTACTAAACCATGTTTGTACTAACCCCATACTTTTCTATACGCTATAACTATATCTATAAGTATAGGTTGGAGGCAAGTTGAAGAGTTGAAGGCAAGCTTGGGAATCGACTCTCTCAAGTCTAAATATGTCCCCATATATTCGAGGCCATGGTCTTTACTTCTTTAGTTCTTTTTTGAAGACTTATTATGTATTTTCTTTCAATGTAACTCCCTAACATATTTACGTTGTCTTTAAGTTGGCTTGTGACGACGAAACTACTCTTTAGTATTTATAAAAGATATTTCCTTATTATTATTACATCGTGAAAAGTTTTAATTCCGCACAACTTTTCATGTCTTAGGTAACGAATGATAGCAAAAGGCTAGTACAAGACCTCCGAAAGGTCAAGTACGCAATTGTTTCCGACCCAAGGGTTGCCCTAACTGCTAGGGGGTACTTTCGGGTCGTGACAGATACATGGACCAAAATCAGAATTTGTCAATATTTAGGGACTAAAAGCACAAATTATCCAACACACTTAAATACTTTATTTGTTGTTATTAAGTGTAAGTGTACAACTTACTGTTAATGCCCTTCCAGCTACGAGAAAAAGAAATGAGAAGTAACCAACAGACGCACCAACAAAAGCCTTGTCTGAAACAGAAAGATGCATTTGCCATCAATTATCAAGTACCATAAAACATTAGATTAACTATATTGAGCATCTTAAGACAGGAGAAGTGTATTTACCCTGAAACCATCCAACAAGAAATGCTGCAAGAGCTAAAAGGAATGCAAGAAAACAAACAAGTAACATTTGTATCCTTGTCAAATAAAAGTTATTTGACGCCCAATAGTGAATAACACCAATAGCTAGAACAAGAAGGAGAAGCACCAGAAGGAATGCAGCACCTATCTGTTAAAATACAAAAAGGAAAATAAAAACATACAATGTGAAATAACTGTTCGAAACATGAAAACTACAGCAAATAGGATTGATCACTTACTGCCCAGGGTTTAATTGTAACTATAATAGCTGAAATGGCTCCAAGCAAAAGAAGAAGACCAATAATTATGAACATATAAGCACCTCGAGAGAGCTTCCAATTGTCATCTTTCCTGAAGATGTTACAGATATTATGACTCCGGAGTGAAAATCACTATCATCTTTAAGATAGCATTTCTAATAATGTAAGCACATTCTAAATAAATATCACATACCACTTGAACAAACCAGCACCAAGAGACAATACTGCTGGAATGCATATCAATGGAAGCAAAGAAGCGAGGAAATCAGCTTTTGTTGGAATCTGGTCGGTTCTAGACCCAACAACTTCAAAGTAGGATACGCTACAGAAGGCCACAATAACAGCTTCGGGGATGAAAGAAAATAAATTATTAGTAAAAGGCTTTTCAAAGAGAATAAAATGAACTACCAAACAAAAGGTTTTAAACCAGAGAGGCTATTACAGTATTTCTTAGTTTAAAAAAGAGAAGAGGATAGATTACAGTGGAAGGATTACCTGCAAATAAGCCAATACAAATAGCAGATGAGAGAGAAAACCGATAAGTTGCGAACCAGGATATAATTGGCAGCACACCAGTAACTACCAAAGCAATTGCAGAAGCCATTGCCCAGCCAAGGAAAACAGATGATGCATAAGGGGATGTAACACTGTTCCGACCACCAGTCCACCCCTTATAATCTAAATCATCCAAAGGCTTTGCAGACACTATTGCTCCAAGAGCTAAAATTGACCCAGCAAATAAGGAGATGGAAATGAAAAGAACAGCTCCCTGGAAACAGAATTGGCAATTATGATTCTTATAGAAAGTCATATAAGAATGTATAAGCGTGAATTCTTTGCAAGTAATGGCATATCCCACGCATAGATTGAGATTCTAGAGAAGGAGGATGAAACAATAATAACTACTACTACTACGCCACAGTCCCAAATAAGTTGAGATCAGTTATATAAATCCTTATATCGTCGTGTAAGTTCTTTCATATCATCATCATAATAAATGAAATAAAAGTATGTTGAATATATACACATTAATACACACATGATAATAACAATAATCTTTTTTAGCCTGGTAGCTTTATAACAATAAAAAAAAAATTAAGTCTCATACGAGTTTAAAAACCTATCGTCAACTAGTAGCTATCACCCCTTCCATATAATTTTAGGTGTACTTTTTTTAACACTCGCTTGCCACAATTCTACACCTACTGACCTGAGCATTTATAGGTCGACGCAGAACATGTTCAAACCATCTCAAGTGTCCCTCTAGCACTTTCTCCTCATGTGTGCTACTTGCACCTTCCGGTGAATGTAATCTTCACTAATCTTGTATCACCGCACATCCAACTTAGCATCCAAATCTCCACAGCCCTCATCTTGGGGACATGTTGGACTAATGAACTTACCTTTCATTTTGGTAGGTAAAATTCTATCAGATGACACCCCCGTAGCACCTATCCATTTCAACCATCCCATTTTAATCTATGAGTAACATCTTCCTCTATCAATCAATTATCTTGAAACGACTAGCCCAAATATCTAAATTTTTTGCACTTTGGCACCACAATCCAAAGGAGATCCACCAGACAAACAATAATTGGTTCTCTTCACTCTTGTGTTCATACGCCTAGGCTCTATCACTCTATCCCAAAGTTTCAACGCATGACTCATACGTCAAATGCCACAATAGTTCGCATAGCTTTGAATATCTCTTTTGTTCTTGCAAATCATAACCATGGTACCCTTCCTCCAATCTTTGGGCATCCTACCAATTCTTAGTACAGCATTGAATATCTTGGTGAGCCATTCCACGGCACTTTCAAACTCTATGGGGATACTATTTGGGCCACAAGCTTTTCCAGTACGCATGTTTTTCATGGCATCATTTACCTCTAACCTCCCAATTTTACGAGTATAGCTAAAATCTATCATTCACATACATGTGTAGATCTTAAGTTGTTATTCTCCTTGTTCTTGTTGAACAATTAATCAAAGTAGTCTCTTTGTTTCTCCTTGATCTCATCATCTCCCGTCAACACATGTTGAGCACTGTCCTTAAAACACCTTCATCTAGTTTATGTCCTTGCCCTTCTTCGCTTTAGTCTTGCTAATTTAAACAATTCTCTCTCTACTTCTTGTGTCCCTAGCTTTCGATACAAGTCATCTAGCGCATCCCCTCGGTCTTTACTAATAGCCTTCTTAGGCACCCACTTAGTAGTATTGAAATTGTATTCTTCAAAAAGCTTCTTTGTCGGTTGCTTTTGTAACTTCCAATAACTCTCTTTTAGCTTTAATAATTATTTGTACCTCCATTCCCTGCCATGATTCATGTGGTCAAGGTCATAAACATTTAGACACATCTAACACTTCTGCAACTGATTTTTTAATCCAACCTAACACTTTCTTCCTAAGGTGTCTATGTTTCCCTCTATATACAATGCTCCCTTCTCTCGAAGTTTTTTCCTGAAACGCGAACGGTTTATCACTCTTTAATGCCCACTACTTCTACATCATCACTTTTCTCACTTTACTCCTAAACTTTACATCGAAGACTACTAACAAATGTTGGGAGGTCACTGATTCTCTTGGAATAACCTTACAATCCTTGCATGTATTTCGATCTCCCCTTCTTACAAAGATAAAGTCTATTTGACTATGGTTAGCCCCATTTTATGAGTAATTAAGTGAGAATCCCTCTTATTAAAATAGTCTTCCATTTGTCATTCTGACCTATACAAGAGTTTTGGTTCATACATCAACAACCAGTAATGAAATAAGAAAGTTATTTGATTGACTAAAAAAAAGGATAGACAAACATCTCCTCAAACATAGAAGTGTACAGCTCAGTGAATCAAACACCTCAATTCAAACTAGTTGGAATTTGCTGCCACCAAAAAATTGATCTGTAAAGGTAATACTTACAAAAATTTAAGAAAACCCAATCCAAATACACAGCAAAAGTGCAGAGGACCACAGCAATATTAACAGCATATAAATAGAAGGGAATTGCTAAACACACTAACCTCTTTCATCCCCAGTGTTAGATGGTTTCCTGCACGGCTTGCATTTTCAGCTCTTGAAGACCAAAACTGGTACCCATTACGAATCCATATAGGAATTGCAATAGATAGGCATGCTACCATTAAGGGTACAGTCAATGATAATCCCAGAAGAACTGATGATTTGCTGCAAATCCAATGTGTACAACAGAAGTATCAACCAAAAGATACAGCCAAAAGCATATCATATCTTCTTGATGTCATTTGTGTAGCTCATGAGTTGTGACAGCAGGAGGGTTATAGTGTTCAGTTCCACGGTGTATCTGACTTGAAAACTATGTATTTATACTCCATGTGTCCCGTATTAGTTGCCCAGTTTCCCCTTTACATGGCCCTTTAGAAATCATATAAGACGGATAGTTTTACTTATACCCCTTAAGAAACTCTATTGGAACTTCGCGAAAAACTTGTTTTCACTTTAAAAAGAATTAATTATCAAGGTGAAATAGGAAAAACGTAATTAATTATATCTTGGTTTCGTAAATTGAAAAGTAATTTGGGACAACTATTTATAGTAAGGTGGACAACTAATATGGGACGAAGGAAGTGTTTTACCATTGTATTTTTTTTGTCACCATAATGTCTTGATATTGTGGTTGATTTAGATTGGTTCACCTGACGGGTAGAGTAAGGTGTCATCAGGACTTGGGAGATTTGGGTCGTGACAATCACAAACTGGACTTGATGTGCCTAAAGATAGCTTCTTCGCACACGAGTTAGGTGTCATCAGGACTAAGGACTTAATGCTGCCTAAAATATGCAATATAAGTTGGTTCTGTAACTTAACAGTGACTGGGACAAAGTTAATTTAAAAAAAGGGTTTACCTTAAGAACGAAAGCAGCAGACCAACACAAGTGCTCAGCATCCAAGCGATAAAGCCATACTGCAACAACATAGCAAATTTTACCCAAAAAAATAGTTTTAAAATTGAGCCTCTAATTCAAGGAGACAAGAGTCAGACTGCCTTCTGAAAGTATTATGCTAAAGTGCATCTCAATTTTTGAAGAACTACACTGGTAAACCCATCATTAAGTCAAAAATGAATGTCCACTCAAAAGACAGCTATACTAGAGAGGACATATTTATGTGGCCTGAGAGAGAGGTCACTGTAAGAATATCAAGTGTCCTGTGTTAGATACCAATGAACATGACCAACCATCAATCATCAAATTAACAAAGCATCTTCTCTTCTCTTCTTTCACCTAACCTCTTTTAGGAATAACATCAGCTGTCCTTGAACATCTATTTTGGAGCTAGCCATAATTAAATTGCTTAACAGGTCTAGCATAGCTGAGCATGCCAAGCATACCATGTTAACTGGATTCAACAGATTGGCTGGTACAAAAACCTTTTGTCTGGCTTTTGTCTGGATTTCATTACAGGTTAACATATAAAGATGAGTATTTAGAGAGCAAGAGAGAAAGAGGGAGAAGAGCCTGGACTAGTGCTGAAACCATAGTAGCTAAAGACAATCCCTCTTGCGAAAGAAAAGACCATAGAAACCAATGTAAATAGCATCAAAATATAGTAGAGCTTTAGAAATCGACATCAACCCACATTAGAGCACGGCATGGAGATAATAATACACTTAAAAACAAAATTTCCAGGCAAACAAGTGATGATATGATGATATGACAAAGTTTCAGTAGTAACAACGGCGCAAAGTTATCCCAACCAAAACCTCAAATAGCAACAAGATACTTGGTGGGAAAACAAATAAAAACAGATACTTGTAAGCAAAGAACCAAAAATATAAATACCTTCCGAGGCTTTGAAGTCATGGACAAATCTTCAGCTTGTAGTGACCGAAGGAAGGCCAAAATAGAACAGACAACAGGAGACAAAAGGAGAACCGCGATGCCAAATTCAAACTACAGACACCAATTTTTGTTAGAAAATGGTAAATAGAACTATATGGAGTTCAAATTAGCTGTGCCGTACTCCAAATACGCTTTAAGCTGAACATTTGAAGTAGCAATGCATTTCTTACCTGTTGGTGTGTGGCATTTAGAAGTTTTATTGTCTTTGGTCGGAAGATAGCCACAATGACGGTTTCAAGAATGAAAATTAAACTGAAAAGAAGCCATGCTCGTTCTGGAGTTCCAGCTATATGGTGCAACATTACTCTAAAACGTTGAAGCCACCTTCCTAATCCTTGGAGTCTAAGTTCTTCCGAGAATGAAATTTGATTATGTAACACATCGTCAACACCATTTGAATCAGTGACAGGAGGGTTATTGTCACGATGTTCTCGATCAGCATCCAAACTACTTCTCTGCAACAAGGCTAGAATCATTGGGTCCAATCCATTCTCCTTCAGCATCACAGCAAAATTAGGATCAAGCCCTTTATCTTGCAATAAATTAGCTAATTCACGATCTGTGTGTCTTCCTTTCCTCTTTAACATAGATGTAATCCTGGGATCACTCAACTTTTCTTGAAATGCAAGTGCCAAATTCAAGTCCAGTATCTGTTGATTTGCGGAAGTGGATGTACTAGAATCACCGCCTTGGCTATCAAGGCCACTACTAGAACAAACAACCAACGAACTATTATGCTCTAAATTTCTGTCAACATAAGATGATCCTACTTCAGGCTCTTGAACTACTGAACGACAAGAACTACTACATAGAGCTAGACTGGGCCTTCCACTGTCTATGCTCTTATCACTATTAATCCCCTCGATGTTATTCCAGGTACTGCCATCACCAGTGCAAGGCACAGTTGCATTACCAAGATGACCAGCATCAGCACTACTACTGCGCTTAACACTTGAGCCACAACCCTCAGAAGAGCTTGCAGAGCTATTCTGGTCTTTTCTGCGGAATCCTTCTCTAAGGCGGATAACTGTGCTCTGCAAGGCATCTCGTCTAGCTGCTAATGGGTCTGTAACTGATAAATGCCGTGAAACAGCCGCGCCCAACAGCACAGATGCTACAACTGCATAACTAATACAATGCCCAAAGTACCTGAAACAAATTTTTTGCAGTAAAAGATTAGAAGTTCCTATTCTAAAAATAATATAAAAGGGATGTATGTGCCCACGAGCACAAGAAAACTTAATAATGGAAGGAAATTAATTAGCATGGGTTAACAACAAACCAGTAATGAACTCCAAAACAGATCAGGAACACCCGAGATGTACCAGCAACAAAAAGTACGACAACTCGACTTTTCAGAAGCTTAAAGCCATACAAGCATGCTCCCAAGTTCCAATCTGATTAGAATGAAATGCTAGTGAATTAATTACTTACCAACAAGGGAAATCATAAATGATTTCCAAATACAAGTCAGAAAAGGAGATATATGCTTGAAATGAACTACCAAGGATTATCACGGCAGCTGATGTTGTAGCCCCAAGCCAGTTTGATTCCTTTGCTGTCAGACCATACAGGATGGAGTACACAAGAAGTACTACAAGTGAACCAACATAGAGAAGTCCAAGATGCAAAGCCCTGCAAAGCCCAAGTTCAGCATGATGATGACGAAATTATAGACTTCAGAGAAAATTTCGAAAAGATAGTTCTGGAAATATGATGAGTAGTATAGATAAGAACTACTGAACACATGATATAACAGGGTAACGTTCTAATCTAAAGTAGCATTTAAATTGATTTGTTTAGCTGTGAATTTTTAGATCTATTGCATTTACTGGAGTGTGCGCTTTGTTTTCTCAGAGTTGGTATTCCTTTATTCAAAGAGATTCAAGTTACACCCATTATTTAGAGTTCTTAGGCTCTTCATTTTCAAATCCTGTTAGCTGAGAACATCTTGGCCTCTCTTCATATTCTTTCATCTCTAATAACAATGATGCACCCAAAAAAAGAGTTGTAATATTTGTCATCCCCATCCTTTTAATGGAGACCTTCCAATATTGTTCAAAAAATCCCTAGCCAACAAGAATGATGTTCCCCTTCAACAAGTATTACAACTTACATCTTACTCTGTCTTTCTATTGCCTATAAACAGTCCAGCACATCAAAGATGTGTTCTGTTTGAGCTAATAAATTATATCTTCTGCAAATTGTTCTGCACATCCTCAAAACACCTCTTGTTGTTTCTTTCTGTCCAAACTGCCCACCATATACATGTTTGGACAATATTCCATCTCTTATCCTTCTCTGTTACATTTCCATCCCTGTTCCACCTGCTTAGTAATCCTTTAATGCTCCCAGGTTTTACCCACCTGATCTCCTTCAGGCTGATGAACATTCTCCACAGCTCCCCTATCCTTTTGCAATGTAAGAAAATATGGTTGATCACAAAAAGCATCTAGAAACCAACTGTTAACCTCTCTTGTTTAGGTTTTCATGTGTCAAGACACTTCTTTGCACTATTTTTTTCCATCCTTATTTGGTAGACTCGAATCTATCTCGCACGCAATTTCTTTTCCTAAATTTTGGTTGATTTGTTTCCACTCTATATTTCAAAAAGAATATCACATCAAACTTCACCAATTTTCCTCAGAGACCACTAGGCTATTTGTGTGTGAAAACACATTTGTTTTATTAAGAATGACCTGTGGAATCAGATGAATCATTAACTTTTGAGCAGTTGCTTCGTGACTTATGTAGAAACAGATGTATTTAAAAATATTTCTAATAATGCTATTGTAAAACATTTCAAGAGATATAACCTTGTCAAGAACGGTTGTGAAAATGTAATTACTTTCTGCTTTCAATTAGTAAAATTTATTTTATTGGCTCTTTTGTATGTTTTTCCTATATTTTGACACCCTTTAATGAAAATCATGACC
>NC_028648.1:83257643-83279200 GCF_001406875.1 Solanum pennellii | reverse complement strand
GGGGCTCTGGATTTTTCCTTTCATGCAAATTGGTCTACAAAAAGAAAGTTTAAGGGTAAGACCCTGAAGGTCATTCAGAGAGAAAATAATGGAGATAGTCAAGGTCTCCTACTGATTTTCATTGTTGAGAGTTGTTCTCGTGATCTGGGATGGAAGAACCTGAGATGTGTGAAAGCTGACCTAGACACCATGGTAATCAAAATGGAATAATAGTAATAATAATAAATAACCGGGCTCCACTTAAGGTGGAGTATTTCATTTGGACGATGTTGAAGGAAGCTGCTTCTTTTTACTACCAGAAGGAAGTTGTTTTAACACATAAGATCTCCAAAAGAAGGCCTAAATGTATGTACTAGATGTGCTCTTTGTGAAGACAACAGTGAAGATGTCAATCATCTTTTTTTGGATTGCAGCCTCGCTTCACAGCTTTGGAATCATCTCTAAAATATTACCAGTCAGCTGGACAATTCCGCAATTAACTTATTACAAATATTGGCACAGGAAGGACCTAAGGGAAACAACATGAAGGTATGGAACTCTATAGTCTATCCAGCAGCGATCAGCTGGTCCATAAAAAATACTACAACTATTGAGAACCAAAAAAGATTCTGTAACTAATATCAAATACAAATGTATTGCTTTGTAAGTTTTCGGATGCAATATGGTATATTTTGGAGGTAAATACCTACTAGCATTCTCTTGTTGCTGATAATCAATAAATTATCCTAAACTTTTGTGAGTGTGTTCTTTTTTTCTTTTTTTTTTTTTTTTTGGGGGGGGGGGGGGGATGGGCATAAGATTTACAAGCTCCAGAAGGGAGAATTATAATGCAAAAGAAACCATAGCTGCAATAAAATAGCATCACTTTATAGCAAGCAATGTATAGCTTACCTTCTAGATTGTCGAGGATACAACTCATTGGGATCAGGTGGCTCTTGTAAGCAAGCAACAGGACCCACTTCAATACAGTCAGAATAAGCAAATTTATATGCCCTCCTTACGTACTCATCGACGTCTAAGCCATTCCCTGCCAGGATCGGTAGACAGAGAATTCACAAAGGAGAAAAAAACACAAAAGGAGAACAAGAATTTTGTAAACATTTCAATGGACCCCTAACAAAATTCCCTAAATATTTGACCTACTTTGTGCAAAAAAATAAAGCAAAGATGCTCACGACAAGTTACTGATCAACCTTCAAAAAACACATACATAGATCATGACAAAGACACACATCATAACATACCATTGAAGACCATCCTGCAAATAAATAGCATATTGATTGCCAGGGAGATTGCTGACACACCAAAGAAGAACCCTGAAGGTGAGTATCTTTCAGATGCCCTAACACCTGCTGTGACATACACAGCACAAAGTTCATATGCACAAAGCAAACCAACAGCTAGTAGGAGGAGAACAGCTACAGCCCCTGCAGAACACATTAACAAGACAATTCAATTGTGAAGTGAAGGGAGTGAAAGAACTTCAAGATAAGCACCAAAAAAAAAACAGATATAAAAAGAAAGTTGTTTAATTGCTTATGTACAAAAACAATGACCAAAAAATTCAATTTAATTGCTAAAATTTATCATCCTTCAACAAGAAATTATCAGTGATCTGGCTTAAACTTTATTATAAGGTAAAAGATCATAAAACCATAAAAACATAATATAACAACTTAAACTTTACTAAAAGGTAAAAGATCATAAAACCACAAAAATTAATATAACATCTATAAAGCACAGAGACCAAAATTAAATGCATATATTCGAGTTGAATTTCAATCCAACAGTAACCAGTTGCGGGAAACTTTAGCAACTTCATAGAGCACAGTCCACAAATACAAGAACTGGAATCAGATGAGGGCAGCCATAGTGAACAAAACTTCAACATCCAAGGAAGGTCTGTTTCCATCTCTCGGAATAACGGGACTGGAGGTAATTGTTCATGAATTCAAATGTGAAGGATGAGAAGACATTGCTAAGAGAATTTAAAGATATGTTTATTTGTTTACAAGGTAAATAATTATATTAACAATTGGGGAAAATCGCATATACCAAAGAAAAAACTACATTAAGATATCGCTCTCAATGAAAGAAACCCAATCTATACATATTATAGTTGTGCTCTATAGCATAATGATGTGGCATAGTTCTTTGGACAAGGATTAATTCTTTTGGACTCTTTTATTTTGAGAATGTTATCCACAGGTATTTTGGACTCTTTTTAGAAAGGTAACCGTTCGTATAATCTATATAAACTCAACATCGTAACTGGTGCTGAATTTAGAACTTTACATCAACAAAAGAGCAAAATAAAGAGAGAAAAACTCCTAGCGAGACAGAGATATAGATTTTGTGGATCAAGGCCGGGGACACAAAAAGCACCAAATTCTTTCACAAGATCGCAAATGCCAACATACGATATAATTCGAATAAATAGCTCGAAAATCAATGGAAATAGGATCACAAAGCAACCAAAAGGGAAATTTTGAAGTTCAAAAATAATGTTTTAAGGGAAAGTGAAAAATAGAGACCAGCCTTCAAAACTAACTGGCCTAGAATCTCATTAGATGGTATAGCAAAGCTACAGAGACCTTTTGCAGTGGAACAAGTGAAGATTATCATAAGAAGTTACAAAGGCGAAAAAGCTGAATCCAGACAGGTTCAACATGGCCTTTTACAAGCAATTTTGGCTGCTAAATGTAGACGGGGAAGTTCGAAAAAGTTTTAAAGCATCAATAGCTTTAGTTCCCCAAAAGGCAGGGGCGGAATCTTAGTAGGGAGCTTCTACAAGATTGTTTCTAAACTTCTGCCAGAGATTGAAAAGGTGATGACTGGTCGGCTATGGACACTAAAACGACTTATTTAAGCAAGACAAATCACGAACACAATGTTCGTTGCAAAATGAATGTCTAACAATAAAAAATGGCAAGGGAAGCTGGTATTTTCTGTAAGTTGGATATTGAGAAGGCTTTCGATCATGTAAATTTGACTTGCAAAATTTCTGGAAAGAAATAGGCTTTGGGGGAGAAGGGATCAGGTGGATTGATTGGCGCATTTGTTGTGAAATTCCAGTAGTTGTAAATAGGTCATTTGAAGGCATTTTCTTTACATACAAGAGTTTGAGATAAGGTGATCACTGTCTCCCTTCTTATTCATTCCGGCAATAGATGGAGTAAGTTTAATGATGTGCACGGCCAACTCTTTAACTTGGCCCAAGGGTTTAGAATGGGGACAATGGGTTCTAATAGAACAATTGCTTCTCACTTCTAGTATGCCTGATGATTCGCCAATCCTTTGAGGGGAAAAGGAGAACCAATTGAGATATCTTTTTTTTATAAAGGTAACATGGAACCAATTGAGATATCTAAGAGTCATCTTACAGTTATTTGAACCTATGTTTGGTCTGAAGATTATTCTGGAAAGAGACATTATTTACCATGTATGATATAAGAGAATTTGGGTGACGGACATGTGAACTTCCAACTACATATCAAGGAAGACACCTAGGTGCCAGATATAAGGCCAAACAAGTGCGGCAAAAGATAAGAGGAGATATTTGAAAAGAAATTTGCAACTTGGAAAAGATAATACCTATTCCTAGGTGCCAGAGTCATACTCATCAACAGTTATTGGATTCTCTTCCTACTTATATAATGTTTAGTTTTTCCTAGGCCTGCAAGCATAATGAATAAAGCTTACTGGGAATGAGTGGAAAGAAATGGTAGACGTTTGAAGACAGGTCCAATTCCAATCATGGAGTGAAATGGAATTGCATTGTATCCTTACTTTTTTGGTGTTAACAATGTGTATAGTTGATATAGATCAGATGGTAGACTTAATAGGAGACTTGTAATTGATAATATTCCTTTTTGGAGGTCGTCAGCATGCCCTTAATACTGAAGAATACAAGCTTACCAGTTTCAAAAAAAAAAAAAAAAAAAAACTTGCAGGAAATGGGATTTTAAAGATACACAACTACAGCCTTTTAATCAAGTGTCTTCGACCACGCCAGTTTCGACAGAAAAATGTCTGATGCTTAGATGAGTCAGGGGGTGTTTGGATTGGCATTTTTTAAGTGACTTATAAGTTAAAAGTTAAGTCATAAGTTGGGAACACCCAACTTTTGACTTTTGACTTTTTGGGTACTTATCCAAACACTTAAAAAACTAAAAAATAGCTTAAAAGCCAAAAGACACTAAAAATAAGTCAATCCACAAACCCACTTAGACATATAATGGTAGTTGAAATATTATGTAAATGTATGAGTGTGTATGAATGTATGTGTTTAGCCAGCACGATTAAGTACATTCATTTTTCTTCCTCCCAGCAAGTATAAGAGGAGTAATACATACTTGAACTTTGCCACTGTGTTCTCCACCAAAGCATTATTGAGTAGAATGCCAAAAGAAGAGCACTTCCAGCCATTATTACAGCTAGACCAACTATATCTCGTCCCAATATCAACATTAACCAACCTCCCCATGTAACAAGAACCACCACTGGAGAGATCACAGTTATCCAGGCAAACAGAGAGAGAAAACTACATATAATTCCCAGCTGGGGCCCTTGTAAGAATCCCGGCCATTTTCGAGCAAAGATCCAACTGAAAGGCCAAAAAATAGAGATATTAACCACAAAGAACATATTTCATCCATAAAAAGGAAAATGTTGATATATATGAACAGATACATGAACTATATTTATGGTATAGAAGTAGCTAGACAGAACTGTCAAATCAAACAAAAAAAAAAGAAATATAGTTGGACAGCAAATTGGGCAAACGGACAGTCTCGTGGATGAGGTACCAAAGATAACTAAAGGAAGCACCAATTGCTGTGGTTAAACCAGCATATTTTTGTTTTGAAGTCTTTAATATGTACTGCTTTTATTAGAAAGCATCATAGATCACATCCCATGTAAGCCAGAGAAACACAAATGGCCACAGAGGTCCTCTATTTTTTCTTTTTCTTTTTTTCTTTTCTTTTTTTTTTTTTTTGATGAAATAAGATTCTGTATGCAAAGGTACAAAAGATATGTTAGATCCAACAACAGTAGGTCTTTTAGCATAAGGAGCTAATCAAAAGCAAAAGAGGGCTATTAAGCCCACAGAGAACCAAAGAAATCTAAAAAGAACTAACATCATTTCCAGGAGCATAAGTAGTCCAACTAAAAAGTAGTAACAGACATCTACAGTTAATAACTGAGATAGGAGTTAAAATACCATCAACACATCTTCTATTCCTTTCTATCCAAAAACACCAAAGTTACAGCTTTGGGATTTTTTCCACATTTTCTTGATGGCTTTGCTGATTCTCCAAGAATTCCAGCTATCAACTGCTTTCTGTATAGTCAAATGTAGTGCCCAAGAGAGGTCAAAAACTAATAGGAACATGTGCCAGCTGTCAGCATCCACTGCGCAGTGCAAAAAGAGATGAATTACAGTTTCTAAGTTTTTCTGGCACATGTAGCATCTATTACTAGTTGGGACTTTCTTCTACACAGGTTGTCTTGAGTCAGTGTGGCCCCTTGCAGTGCTATCCAGGTAAACAACTGATCTCTGGGGAATTTTTTTTTGGGGGGAAACTGGTAACTTTTTGTATTCCTCAGCAGTAAGGGCTGTGCTGGCCACCTCCAAAAAACTGTTACAAGAAATGATCTCTGGGGAGGTTTTGCTCGCCAGATTAACTTCCATGGTCGGAGATGAATTGACTTCATTTAATGAGCACATTTTGTGATGCCTTTACACTGTATGCACCCTCCTTGGAGCTGCCTCATCTCATTGTATCCATGCTTTGGCCATCTTTAGTGAAGCTGTTTAATCTTCCCAGTAGGTATAGAACATCTTGTAATTCTCAATCTTGAATACTCCTTCTGAATTGGACATCCCATAGGTTGCCTTCTCTGTTTTTCTCTATTGTAACGTTTGAGTTAGTGGCTATTAAAAAGAGAGTTGGGAATCTGGTTTGCAATGTGGAATCACCAAGCCGTTTGTCCTTCCAAAACTTCACCAAAAGCCATTACCAGCCTTGAAGGACATGTCCTGCTAAAAATAATCTTTTGAATTGTTATTGTGTTTCCAAGGTCCCACCCCATGGGGTACTCATGGTGCTCCAGTTGTCCTGAGGATCATACTTGGCTCTCACAATATCTTTCCACAGACTATTAACCTCGTGTCCATACCTCCATAGTCCTTTAAGGAGTTTTTGGCCAAAAACATCCTTAAACTACACCCTCAACTTAAACTACATCCTTAAATTATTTTTCTTAATGGAAAATATCCCTCAATTATTTAAAATTTGATAACTTTCATCCTTTTGTTAAAATTTGTCAAAAATTAACAAATTCTTCACAACATCATGTACGGTTCACACTACTCTCAACAAATTAAACTCCCTAAATCACCCCCAATAAAGCAATTCTGTTCATTCTACATACATCTAAAATAATATTATAACTTTTTTTAGTGACAACGTTTTGCATTGTCTTCCTTTAATTAGCAATTATACTTTTTTTACTTTTCATTTGATTTGATATCAAAGAAATCAATGGAAATGTTTTTTTTACATTGAATCTGCAAAAAGTGGTGTCGATCGGAGACTTTTACTTGTAATAATGGAAAAAGAAACTTAGTAGAGATTCAAAATTAGTTGAAAATTGATCACCTCAATTATCAATTTGCCCCAAATCTAAAGACATTTGACTTTGCAAGGTGAAGATGATGCGAAATTAAGCTCCAACTCCATTCAGTTGGTAAAGAAGAAGAGCAAATCATGTCTCCTCGTAGACTAACACCGTCCTAACATTGTTATTTTAAAACAGCAAACACGAGTCTCAATTTTATTCTATTTTTGAATGTTTTTTCCAACATGCAATAATATTGTTGATTTTTTTTTTTGAGAATAGTATGAATTGCATATGTTTTGTGTGAAATTCCCTAATTTTTGACAATTTTTAACAGAGGGGTGAAAGTTGTTAAGTTTTAAACACTTGAAGGATGTTTTTTGTTTTTTTTAAGAAGGATAATTTAAGGATATAAGCATATTAGCCAAAAACTCGTCCTTTAAGCAACAGACACTTGTTGTGGTTAGCCAAGTCCCTGATTCCCAGTCCATCATTTTAGGTTGAATTACTATAGGCCATTCAAGTGCATCTTGTGGTCTTCATTGTTCCCTTCTCAAAGGAAGACTTGTCGAATTGTTCTAAGACATTATTTGGCATTGGAATGAGAAACATGATGTATGCGGGAATGGTGTCAAGAACATTGTTGATTCAGGGAACCCTTCCAAGTGAGAGGTATTGTATTTTCCATGTATCCATGCTCTTCTCCAACTTTTCAGTTACTCCATACCAAACTTCCTCCGACTTATATTGAGCTCCTGGAGGCATCCTTGGGTAAGTAATAGGGAAATGAGCCAATGCCACAACACATAATGTTAGCCAATTCTTCCAAGTTTGGCACTTCATTCACCGGAAAGCATGTTAATATGTAAACCTGAAATAGATTCGAAAATAAGAAGGATTAGGCTGAGGTATTCCAACTGCAACTTGTCTGCCCCACAGAATATTAGTGTCATCTGCATACAATAGGTGGGACACTGATGCAGAGGCTCCAATACTACTAGAATGTTAAATCCTTCAATCCATTACATGAGGTTAGCTTTGTCTAGCTTAACTTGGGCCTTCCATGGCTGTGATGAACAAGAATGGTGAGAGTGCTCATCTTGGTCTCCACTGCTCATCTTCCAAGTTTGGCACTTTATTCACCGGAAAGCATGTTAATATGTAAACCTGAAATAGATTCGAAAATAAGAAGGATTAGGCTGAGGTATTCCAACTGCAACTTGTCTGCCCCACAGAATATTAGTGTCATCTGCATACAATAGGTGGGACACTGATGCAGAGGCTCCAATACTACTAGAATGTTAAATCCTTCAATCCATTACATGAGGTTAGCTTTGTCTAGCTTAACTTGGGCCTTCCATGGCTGTGATGAACAAGAATGGTGAGAGTGCTCATCTTGGTCTCCACTGCTCATCTTCTGTGTTTAGCCCCCCCCCCCAAACAAAACCAACCAACCAAATCCGTAAAAGCTTAGGATCTCTTCTTTGATGGTATCTTTATCTTCAATGATCTCTTCCGCTGATTTTTTTAAGGTTGTCAATACAATAGTACCTCCAACTAGAGTTGGCCATTAATTGAAAGATTTGGTGTTTTTGTGGTCTTCTTTTAGCCAAAGACATATAGATTTCTATCCCCAAGATATCTTTTCTGCTTTGGCCATTAGTTGTAGTTCCAACCTAAGGTGCTTCAGTGTATTTTTCTTCTCTTGTTATTGGACTCTTTCTTTTGTTGCTTGTTTTAGCGAAGTAAGCTCATTCAATAACACAAGTCCTTTTTTGTTCAAATCGACCAAACTCTTCTCTATTCCACTTAGTGATGTCTTTTTTCAGATTCTTCAATTTCTGCACAAGCATAAAATCTGGCCTACCACTAATTAAGTAGCCCTGTCACCAGCAATTTTTTTCAGATGCCACATATTTTCAAACTTGAATAAGACAGTGGCTTCCCAATCCATACATTCAAGAAGAATAGGATCTGATCTGATATCAATCAAGGCATCCCTATTTGTTTGATTGGTTTGAACCTATCACACCATTCTTGGAAGATTAGGAACCTGTCAATTCTTGATGTTTGCAACGAATTCTCCCCCTTAAAACCATGTGAAATGAGCCCATAATTAGTTGATAGTGATATACTAGAAACAGGAAAAAAGCTCCCAGACACAAAAAGACGAGGAATGTCCTAACCCAGTAGGGTCCTACGCCTCCGGAAATCCTTCTGATCACCGAATTCCACTCTTTTTTTCTTTCTTTCCTCTGTCCCCTTTGCACTCGTTTCAAAATGGAAGACGCTATTTATTTTGCAATTGAATTCAAGGCCTACAACATCTCAAGAACACTTGGTACGGCGGGAGCTGGGTATGACTGGACAGAGAAATTGGAACTCCATTAAGAGAATAACTTCCAATGAGAGGACAACGGAATGGATCGTGCATACATTGCGGAAGCATCACTGACAAAGGGGAACACGGTGAAGAGATGGAAGAAGAAAGACAGCTTCTCAGAAGTTTTCTGCTCTAGGAACTACAATAAATTTTATTTTTTTTGAAAATGGTAAATTGTATTCATCAGCATTAATATATGCTGGCCACCTTCAAAAATGAGCAATTACAAGCTTCCTATCAACTCTACAATCTGATCTACATCTTCTATACAAAGTAGTTTACACCAAAGAAGTAGAGCTTCAATACAATTCCATTTTACTTTTTGTATGGAATTGGACCTATCTTTAAAGCATCTCTCATATCTTTCCTACCATATTGACCACCATATACATGATGGTATTAATCTCCACCATCTCTGACTTCAACTTCCTCCCCTTCTAATCCAGCAACTCAAAAGATCTGATGTGTGATCTGGCATTGTCCAGCTAGAAACTACAATAAATACGGCCGCTACATCAGTCTCAAAATGTGAGAGGCAGGAGGAGGGGAGTGATTATCATCCTTGAGCTAGCATTCGATTCAGGGTGGTTGAGCATTACGGAAAAGGTGGGGAGATTCATTAAAAGTCGCAAAAAGTTAATGAATTTGGGGAATCATAGACTGGTGAGCAGGGACATTCCATATGCTACAGTACTAAGAAGCAGTAAATAGGCTAACAAGGGGTCAAAAATTGCTGAAAGGAGAAGGCAGTTCTAAAGGGAAATAGGATCTTTGTTAAAGATGATCCAGAGGAGCACAGTGAAGTGCTAAAGAGGAGTCTAGTGGGTGCATTTGAATCCAGAGTCGGAGAAACAACGACTCTTGCAGAAATCAGGGGATAGGCCAATCGACTATGGAAACAAACAAAGGGCTGAACATTTATTAATTGGCCAATGGGCTTTTTTTATTTGAGTTTGCATGTACGGTTACAGCAGAGGAAGTGATCGAAGGGGACTGCGAGTGGAGGAAGTAGTGGAGTGTTCTATGTGATGTCTTTTTGTGAGAAATTTTTGGCTAGGTGGAGGTTGAGTTCCCATGTAATGCAATACGGGATCCAAGTGTGCTGAGGAAGACGTGTTTTTTTCACTTGGCTAGCCACTAGAGGGGTGATTCTGGCAGCAAAAAAACTTGGAGCAGAAGGTTGCCAGCATTAGTTGGTCTTGCGTGTACAAGGAGAAGGGCGAGGAGGTGGATCACCTTCTTCTACACTGTGGACTTACCATGAGATTATGGTGGAATATGTTAGGTGGTTTTGCACTCCTTGGACAATGCCAAGGACTTTGAAAGATTTGGCGCTCAGATGAAAGAGAGGGAGAAAGAGGAGAGAAAGAAAGGCTTGGAACGTGTTTCCGGTTGCATTAAGGTAGGTCATTTGGAGACAGAGAACTAGGAGAGTTTTTTAAGGTGTAGAGTCGAGTTTCTTGCAGTAGAGGAGTATTCTCCGCTCCCTTATTTTCTTTTTGTACAAAGAGAAAGCTTTATGTTGTACCAAGGATTGGATGGAATTTGCAGAGAATCATATTTTGTAGTCTTTGATCTTTTGTATAACCTTTGTATATGACAATTTTAGTTATGTTTCTACATGGAAGTACTTTACTTGATCAAAAAAAAATGTATAGCTCTAACACCTGTATAGATGACCTTCGTTACTCACATTTGAACCACATTTAAGATAAGCAAAAAGATAAAACTCTATGGAGAGAACAATCAAAATGGTCCTTGATGTACAGGTGTTACTTTATTTTGTTCCTTAATACATCTCACTTGATTGAAATGGTTTTTAATGTATACTAAGAGCTGTTCATTTGGGTCCTTTACCCTAAACCTAACAGATTTATCAAAAAAATGTGTTAAGTTTAACTATAGGCCACCGTGACTAACAAAATCCACCATTTTCTCATTTGTTAACTCCAAAAAAGAGCTTCATAATATCCAACACCACCTTCTCTACCTTCTCTAACAAAATACACTATTTTCTCTTCCCTTTTTCTGGCCCAAAATTCTCTACTATCTCTAGCAAATTTTGCGGCTTCACTCTTATTTTTCATTGTCCTAAATCGATTTCCTTGTGCAGCATTTGACAGGGAATCTACATGAATTTCCAAATTTAACTTAATTCTCTAGTTCTCTACCTATCTATGCTGAAAATGGGGGAAACATACAAGCCAAGCCCCATATTCGCAGGAGTCGGAAAAAATCACTATTTGAGCTCACAAAAACATATCCTCATTTAAAATTTAGCGAGAAAAATATCATGTAAATTCAAGATTATTGGAATCAACATGCTTGTGAGCTTAGATGACTCAAAATCAATTAAAAGTTTCAGTCTTTATTCAAATTCTAAGAGTGCCAGGATACAATTTATTGCTTACTAAATAGCATATGAGAAAAGGAATCAGATATGAAAAGTTTGGAAGTAAAAAATTACCTGTAAATCCGCCATGGCCTCCAATTAACTGCCCAAAGTAAAGCAAAAGAGGCAGAACCTACCACAGAGAAAAGGGTCCCCGAAATCACACATGCCAACATTAATTCATGCTCATTTCCTTCCATTTTCCTCCTTTATCCCCCCTTTCTCTGTCAACTGCATCCAAAAATGTGATATTTATCACAAAAATAGAAAACACACAAAATTTTCTGTAAGTTGAAGGTTTTACCTACCTAGCTCAACAAAAACCTCCCAGACTAAAACTGAGACATTCCCAAACAGAATAGGGTTTTTGCCAGACCATAGTCAAGAGTAAAGCTTGGATTTAGAGAGAGAGAGAAAAGCATATCGTGTGGTGCGGGTCAATAGAAAATTGTTGAAGAAAAATCAAAACCCTAACCAGGCTCGGAAGGAGACTAGAGAGGAGAGAAGAATAAAGTAAAAGTACAAGTGAGTGTGGATATAAAATTCTGAAACGTCAGTGCTTGCTTGTAAATATTAATTAAAATAACAGCTGCGGTTTCCTGTCTTACCTCAACGCTTCTAATATCACAAATTCATTCTCATTTTTTGTTCATCTGTATTTATATTATTATTATTATTATTATTACTAAAATTTCACTTAATTAATAAGAGTTCTGTTGACACTTTCAAGTAGTAAGAGAGCTCTTGACAATCAATCAAGTAGTAAGAGTTCAAGGTGATGTTAATGGTAGTGAAGATTGGAAGGAATATGGATATATCTATAGAACCTGAAGATTTCAAGTTTTCACGTCTTGAAGAATTTTAAATCATCCGATCAGCAGCCATGTGCTTGCTTCTGTGCTATCAAGGCGTTCCAATTTATGGGGATTATTTTAAACTAGTTAACATATCCGCGCTTCTCATTAGGTTTATGAATAATTTTTTTGATTTAAATATTTTGAGTCAAATATTATTATCATTGAACCCAATAACTTATATTTTTCAACTTGTTGTTCACTATCTATGCTTGTAGTATTTTAGATATAGTTGATTTCGTATAATCTATTTGGTATGTTATCTTTAGAAACATGTAAAGAAAGAAAATAATTTCATGGAAATTTTCTTTTTGTTTATGCGGCTGTAGTAAATTCTAAATTATATTTTAGGATGGAGTTAAATTATACACTCTTCATAAAAAAAATATTATGAAAAAAATTACTCTAAATAAATTGATAACCAATAATTTAATAAATTAGAAAACATATTATATATATACATACATATATATATATATATATATATGAATGAAATTCCTAGAGTGGAAATATACAACTAATTTCAAGTCATGCTTATCATATTATTTTATCTAAAATAGTTACATCTTTTAGAATCTATTGCTTATAAAATAATAAAAGGTTGACTTTTATTTTGGTGAAAATCATCTTCGGTATATTGAGAAATCATGTCAACACTACATAAGTAATTCAATGGGAGTATCATATTTGCATTATTCAGCTAACAATATACTCTACTTATTCTTTTTTAATTTAACATGAACCTAATATGAAAAGCAAACATTCAATATTAAAAAAAAATAGCAACACAATAATTATATTATTACAAAACGAAAAAAAAAAACCAACAGTTGCAATATATCAAAACTGTTAATAAACACTTACAAATGTATAATATATAAAAAAAATTAAAAATACTAATAAAATACAAAAACTCTATAGAAAATCTCTTTAAAATTGTTACTTGTAGCAACTAAGTAAGACAAGAAAAACTGTATAACTTGCACATTAATTACTTTAGGGGGTTATCCACATGAAAGGTTTTGAAATCATGAATATTATTAATTAACAATTAAAAATAAAAGCTACATATATATAAAAAAATGTCAATTATGCAGAATAATACTATTAAGTAATTATTTGAAGAGAAAATTTTGAAAATATATTTTACAATATCACACTGGTGAAGAAAAAAATAAAAAACATGCTAAATAATTTAGAGAAAAGGTAAATGTGATCGGAGGTGATAGAAATGTACCACATCATCTTATTTATTTCTAACATTCTAACTCTATATATAAATAGATATATTAGTTGTAAGTATATAATAAAGAGAAAGTACTTAAAATATTTTTTTAAAATTGTTATACTGAAATTATAATCAGAAGAAGGTCAAAAAAAAAGGAAAAGAAAGTGGAAAATTAATCTATTAGGATTGAAAATTAGAAAGATGTGAAGTATGGATGATTATTATGTACTCCTAATAAAGTAGTATGTGAAAAGTTTTTGTTATAAATGTTCCTGTATTAATAAAAATTATTTTTAATTAATTGAGTAAACTACTTTTATCCAAAATCAATTAATTTAAATAAGAAAAAAGGTCAAAAAAAGAGAAGATAAATGTCACAACACTTTTTTTTTATGTATCTCATTTTCAATAATTAAGAGAAGTAAAATATATTACACTTTTTAGTTTTAATATAATTAATGTGACTAAGGGGAAATTTTTTCTTCATTCTTTTCATTAAATTTTTTAAAAGTACTAAAAAATAATTAATTTATTTTTTGTTTTGTCTATGACTATTTTTTAATATGATAAACTATATCATATATTTTTTAGTGGCATCAATATGCAATAGCTATAAGAAATGTATCATGTGCAATATTATATTTTTCAACTGTGATGAAAATTGAAATATTAATTAGAACTTGACGAAAAAATTACATAAAAATAAAACTATATAACTTTTCATCTTCATTCATTCACATAATAATAATAATAATAATAATAATAATAATAATAAGAATAAGAATAATAATAATAAGAAGAAGAAGAAGAAGAAGAAGAAGAGCAAAGTAAAATGAAGAAAATAATGTTAATTGAGATTTCTTTGTGTTGATTAGTAGAGTTTTATAATTTAATTTTTGTTGAATAATATGAAATTATATATCTAATAAAAAATATATAATCAAAACAATACATGAATAAATTGATCTTCAAAATATTTGGAAATCATTCAAACTTTTTTACTAATATGATCATCTTCTTGATGAAATCTTGAAATAATTATGATTCCTTCTTCATTTTCATAAACTTGTACCAAACTAATGCAAACATCAATTTGATGAATCTTGAAGAATATATCTATGATCTTTATCAATATGAAGATCATATGGTGAACTTATTAAGTACAATGATGAAAAAGATGAAGAAAAAAAATGTAAAAGAGGAAAAAACTATACTATTAAAAAGAAAGAATGAGAAAATGAGAATGATCATTGAACATAGATAGTTGTTATTTATAGTTTGTGTAAACCATAAGAACAATTAAAAATAAGTTGAAGAGACATATTATTTAAGTAAGGAATGTAAATAGATGGAGGTTTTGTTGTAACTTATTAGGTATAATTAGAATAATAAATATGAATGAATTTTTTAATTAATAAACAAATTATATAATGAAAAGAAATTTAAAAAAAAAAAAGAGGAAAAAAAGAAATTGAAATGGAGGTCATAGAAAGGTGTCACACTAGCTCCTCTATGATCCTCCTTTATATATATATATATTGTTTTGTTGTTTTCAGGCTGTTTGAAAATATTGGAAGTATTTAGGCGAGTCACTTATTACTGCACACTTTTTTCTCTTAGAAAGTAATTTGGTTTTGACTCCAAATATATTGGTTTTTATTTTAATTGTTGGGGTGAGTTTACCCGTTAGAGGTTCCTTACAATTCTGAAACTCAAACTTGCTCCTGTCGTTATTCTAAGTTTCTAACTAAGATATTCAAATAGCTCTGGAGTGTTGTAGCTTGGATTAACACCCACTCGCTGATTTGTATTGTAATTTAATTATGTCGTTAACATATTTTCTTGTGTTCCCTCTTTTCTTGCTTGTCCTTTCTCTTTTACTTCACAGTGGACCACGTGGTTTTGGATTTATCCAATATGTGGATCCTGCTGATGCAGCAGAAGCTAAGTATCAGATGGATGGTCAGGCTTCCCAAGGTCGACAACTGAAAATAGTTTTTGGTGAGGAGAGCAGGAAAAAGGCTCAAGAAATGAGAGCATGGAACGTGGAAGGTAGTTCTTTCTACTATGTTTGTTTATTCTTGAATTCTTTAGTTCACATGTGTCTTACTTGAACAGTAGTTTCATGTGGTTTAGTTCCGAAAATTGGTTGTGGGAATTACTATTTCAAAGGATGTATTTGTTTTTGTCTAAAAAGTAAAAGATTAATTTGTTTGTGTTTTGGATGTTCTCTTTTAGCCAGTCATTTTTGTTGTGCTCTATCAAATTCTTGGACAATAGAGTTGTAAAGCCTCTATTACATTCTGTATTTTTCTCATTATTAAGTCCTTGTTTTTTTAAATCATGGATTTCAATGAAAATCGATGTTTAAGTTTTCCAAATGGCTAGTTTCTTAGTCACAAATTTGTATGTTTATTCTATTTTAGTGCCTATAAGGATTGTCATATTTCTTCTTTCCTGAGATGTTAACACTATGATGTACCATCTTGCAGTGATAGGGGTGGCCGCAACTATGATCGAAGAGTTATTCCCCCTAGGTACCATAACTCTCCTCGGTATTCATGATCTCCACCTCCCCGCGACCATGATTATTACTCTCCACCTAAGAGAAGGCAATACTCAAGGTATGCTTATTAGACACTAGTGTGATATAATCGCAATTTGTGGTGATTGATGAAAACTGAATCTTGCTTGCATTAGATCATTGTGAACGACATGCTAGGTCTTAAAGCATCTCTCCTAGGAATCAATATTCTGGTTTGTGAAGATATGTTGCTTCCGATTTCTTCTTACATTGTGATTTCTTTTGATTTTACTTTTTACTCAAACCTTATGCATATTTGACTCTAGGATGTTGATTTGATAGCAAGATAGATCAAAGTGAGGGTAAATTTGAAAGCTTCAACATTTCTCTAGTCTGCTAGAGCTAAGCTTGAACTCAAGCATTAGAACCCCTTCCAGCTCTCAATTTGTCAGCAGTTTGAAGGGGAATAGCCTCTGAGTATTGAGAATGAGAATGTTGGAAACATTGTCTATAGTAAGTGAAACCTGTTTTATTGATTTCTTAGGTAGGATCAATTACTTTCTAAAAAGTTTTCAGAACTCACTCACCTTTTTTTCTTATCTTCTGAATTTTATTTTAGTGTTTGGGCAAATTCTCTGCTTCTCTTATCCATAGAATAGAAACTTGTTGAAACTGAGTCGTATTAGTATCTTCTAAGCATGTGACATTTCATATAAATACTGAATCTTCTTTGTTAATTATAAGGTCTGGATGTAGTTGCTCTGATTTGTGATATGAATATTTATCTCCTTCTCTTGCAGGTCTGTTTCGCCTGAAGAGAAAAAATACAGTCATGAGAGATCATATTCTCCTCGTGGTGGCCAGGGAAGGTCATACTCACACATAAGGTTCCTTTGTAGAGAATGAAATGGTTCGATCAACTTCATTTCTGATAGTTGACTCTTCAAATTCTTTTGCCAAACATAAGTATGATGGTTGAATACAGATTGCAGATGATAGACTCAAAAAACTCAAATTCTTTTCCCATATTTAATGGGATAAGTTGAGTAGCTTTTAAGTAACTTGATCACTTTCATTGTGTCCCCCACAGCAACTAAGAAGACATGGTGATATCCTAAAACGAACTATTGGAGGTTATCTTGTTGTTAACGGCAGACCTGATGACACTATGAATCTTGGAGGCATAAAGGTACTACCACTTTAAGTTTGATGGTTTGAGTTGCTAGTAGACAACACTAGAAGAAATTGTGCACTCTGCGGCAATGAAATGTTGTTTTGTTTATGTGCAGACAAGTTCAATAAAAATTGAGCGTGTATGTAATGGTGCTGATGAGAGTGTCATTGAAAGTGTTGCATTCAGTGCTGCCCCACCCAATGGAGGTCCAGAAGAGTTATCTATATTTGTGGTTGTCAAAGAGGGGATGAATATTATTTCACCAGACACACTGAAGAAAAGATTTTCAAGAGCCCTTCAAAGCACTCTTAATCCTTTATTTGAGGTTTGTACCAAATTTGTTGTTAAATTATTAGATATACAAATTAACAATAACTTGATTTTGTTTGTATATGTATCAGGTGAGATGGGTGAAGATAGTTGGAATGTTGCCTCGAACAGCTTCAAATAAGTTATTGAGGAGAGTTTTAAGAGAGCAGTGGAAGCAACATGTTCAGATACAGAGTAAACTTTAGCTCAAATTTGCAAAAACATGTCAAGATATTATATTATTATGTAATAATACTTTACTAGATTAGAAAAAACTCACGACATAAATAAAATATGAAGAGAAGTATTCTCTCTCTTTTTTCCGTCCTCTTTCACCTCTTGTGTACTAATGGGTGGACACAAAAACTTGCAAATTATATTTTATTCAAAACACAAACCATGCAATCAAGACGACTCCTAAGTTGAAATACTATTTCGCCCCTACACTAAATTAAAAATTATTATAAATATTTAGTTAATTACATATTTAAATATTAGTGACAATAATAAATTGTTACATTTAAGTAAATGAAGAGTTCATGTGTTCAAAGGAGGAATGAAAAATTATATATCGATTTTGTATTTCTTTTTTCATTTATATAATGTTATGATTAAGGATGCGTATGTTATTTTTTTCTTTAGTTTAATTTATAAAATCGATTGTTATATTTTAGTAGTCATGACAAACATGTTCTCATTGTCCTAATGAATATTACATGGGACACCATAAACTAGTCACATATATAAATTAGAATTAAAGATTTTCTTGTTGGACTCTGGAGTGATATTGTTAGTATATAAGGGGAGCTGCATATATATATATATATATATAGAAGAGTGAAGTGGGAGGACGACCAAGGGTAAAAATGTAATTTCACGCTAACAAAATCTATGAAGAAATATAATAACAAAAATCTATCAAGAATGATAACAAAAAAATTAAATAGCTCTAGAAACATTTTAAGTTATTGTCATTACCATTAATTCATTTGGTTATTACTTTACTTCTTTTTCTTTTCTTTTGTGAGTTATTGTGATATTCATTATGCTTATAAAAAAGCCTACTTTTTATATAAAAATATCATGAATTAATTATTTCAATCTTTATTTCGGCTCTAATTAATATACTTGCAAATAAATTAGTGTGGTAAAATTAAATATACTCTATTAGATTGAAATTAAAGAAAAAGATGTTAAAAAGTAATTTTACAAATAAAAATGAATAGGATGATATATTTGTACTAAAGATGACCAAGAATAAAAATGTAATTTCATTCTAACAAAAATCTATCAAGAATAAGTAATTCTAGAAACATCTTTCTATATTGAAGTGAATGATGATCAAAGGTAAAAATGTAAGCAAAAATCTACCAAGAATGATAACAAAAAACTTAAATAGTTCTAGAAACATCTTTAGTTATTATTATTAGTATTACCTCAGTTTTGTTTTTTCTTCATTTTTTCATGAGTTATTGTGATATCTATTTATTATATGAAAGTAAATAAATAATGATTAACTTAGCTCTTAATAATTATATATCAAGTATAATATTAGGTGGAACCTATCAAAATCAAAAATAAAATTTATATGTATATATAAATTTTGTGTATTGAAATATTTTTAAATTTTGTGATAATACATATATAAAAAATTAAATTCAGAAGTTATTTCTTTTTGAAATGAAATAAAAAGTAAGTTTATATAAATCGAAAAGGAGGGAGTCATATATTAAAAATGAAATATATATGTGTTACTATTGAAATGAGCTTTCATATATTATTTTTTTTTAAAATCGTTTGGCTTCCTTCAATTAATTTGTGCATAAATGTGGAGTTTTTAAAGATTTGAACATTTTAATATAGAAATATAATGATTTGAAAACTTTAATTCTTTGTTTTAATTTCTAATTTGTTACATTTTTGAAAATTACATAAAAAAAAAAGCTTAAAAATGCAATATAACGATTTAAGATATTTTTAGAAAAAGCATAGTTAAAAAACATTATGAAAATTGGTTGACTCCCTAATTTTTATTGAAACAAAAAAAAAAGTTGCATATATTGTTTGAAAATAACGTAAGAACTAAAAAGTACTATGAATTACACTAAAATGACAACTAAAAATATGTGAAAATTATATAAGAAATTTCGTTTATTTTCTTAAAATCGCTTGTATCTCATAAAATAAAAAAAATAGAGTAACATATATTAATCCAAAATAACATAAAAGTTACATAATTAACAATTTAAAATATTTTTTTAGAAAACACATAAAAAAATTTAGTTCACTTATTCAAATTTCATTTGTGTCACATAAGAAGAAAAAAAAGACTAACATATATTGGGCTTGCGCTGACACGGACGCGAACACATAATATCACATGACCAGTCATCTCATCACATATTATTCCTTACCACGAACAATCTTTGTTCATGTTCCATGAACTCGTTTTAGGATAAGACAGCTTGTCACAAAGTAAAGATGCAGATGCATCAACAACAAAAGACTGATTGAATTCTACAAGGGCAAGACTTTGATCTCTGGGGCATATTGCGAATGAGGACAAAACAAGTTGACAAAGAAAGAAAGATGCAAGTAGAAACAAGAGACTCATTTTGCAAGAAAAATGGTTGGTAATGAAGAAAGAAAGTTGTGCTTTGTGTTATATTCCCAAATCAAAATTCATGATATATATATATATATACAGACACACAACATCGGTCGGAGTTGAATCTTGTTGGTCTTCTTAAGCCACCAGTCCTTTACAAGTTGATTTTGGTCATATATTCCCTGGATTTGGGGCAACTTTCTACTTCCTATGTCTAAATTAAATGTATCGTTTCAGTGGAGAAAAGGACAGTTCCAACGACATATATCAAGTGAACACACAAGTCTTTCCGTGGAAATTTAAAATAAAACTTTATATAGTTCGTTGGCTATAGTTGGCCAACGACCTTAGTTTCCACTTTGATTTTTGTCATTGTTCAACAGAACATATATATACCTTACTTCAATCCCTGTGAATTGGGGTAAATATTTCCTTCCCATTTCTACATCAACTTTAGCAATTATACTGGAGAATCAAGAAACAAAGGGAAAGTTCCTAATGAATGAAACAGCAGTTCCTCGGAAAGACTTGTGTGTTCACTTGATAATCAAGTCTTCTTGTGGTAAAGGTAGTAGTGTGACTATACAAGTTGGAGGGCATAGATGTCTACTATAATCAAGTTCAAGGGCATATAAGAGAAGCAGTAGCATTTAAGGATCCATGGAACTAAGAGATTAAGACCCCTCCATTCCAACTGAAAAAAAATACAAGTTACAGCTCCTATTTCTTGAAGACCAACTTGGACATGGGTTGGTGAAATTAAATTTCCTTAGTGAAGTTACACAGATGCCAAATATAATGTGTCTAAATGTTTCCTCACAGTTTACAACTTGAAATGTTACATGGAATTGAATGCTCAAAATACATTTTCTGGGAACTAGAATAGAACATGACACATGTTCACCTTGCTATTACATAAACCCACGCCTTCACCAGCTTCAACATTGGCATGATTGTATTGTGAAACAATGTCTGAAGGCAAATTAATCAATAAAACTAAGATCGTAAAAATAATCATCCCCCATACAGAGGGTGAAAGATAGTTTGGTAATCTCAATTAGTTAATGTTTAAATTATTGTGACACTTCATTACAATTCTGATCCTCATGAGAAGGGAAATTTTTTGGCAAGGTGAACAATGGTGTTTCTCCAGATAATCCCTTTATTGACATGGCCAAAGAATAGCCCAATGCTCGGGCAACTGGAACTGCAACTGCATTACCTACTTGCATGTACCTGAGTGTCATATAACAATGAAAATATGTCACAGCAAGCAACAAAATGTTGTTTCAAATATCAAAGAAACTCAGATGAAGAAGGCAAGTGACTTATTCCATTCATAGGAAGCTTCTACTAAAAAATAATAGCAGATCTCCAAAGCTTCTTCTAGGTTGGTTTAGAGCCCGTTTGGATGGGCTTAATAAAAGCAGTTTTAAAAAAGTACTTTTGAAAGTGCTGAAA
>NC_028648.1:83243700-83247643 GCF_001406875.1 Solanum pennellii | reverse complement strand
GTACCCGTGTTTTGTACTGACCCCTACTTGTATTTGTTTTTCTTTTTTATTTGTGGAGTGCAGAAAACGTACCGTCGTCTTCAACTGAATCGCAACTCTAGCCAGTCTTCATTACACCGGATTTCAGGGTGAGCTAATGCTTCTAGCTTGGACTGGATCTTCTTCCTCATGTCTTGATGCCTTGAAGTTCCGGCATGGACTAGCTTTTGTTTATTTTAGCTTCTTAGAATACTCTTAGTCTAGTAATTTGATCATAGATGTTCTTGTGTGATGACTTTCAGGTTTTGGGAATAATAAGTATTGAGTTTTATAAGTTATTTAATCGATTTTCATTAATGAGTTTTAAGTCTTCCGCATTATATTTTGGTTATTTATGGTCAAAACGTTGGGAATTGGATTGGTTGGTTCGCTCACATAGTAGGATAAGTGTGGGTGCCACTCGCGACCCGTTTTGGGTCGTGACAATTTCTAAGGTATGTGTCTCTAAATTTATACTCATTTATCTTGCATTTTTGTTTATTAGTTAGTATTATCTTAGTTCTTCGTCGTATATTGTTTCCTTTATATGATTATGTCTAAACTTAGGCTCAAAATGTTCGAATTTGCCATGTTGACAACCCTAGACATAGGTGCTTTTGCATTGCTAGTTTCCTAGGTAGTTGGGATAGACAAATATAGGTCCAAAACACTACAAGACCATGTGGGTTCATCGGGGATGCATGGGGTACCCCCAGTTCTGTCACTGTTATTCAGAACGAGACCCCGATGACGGACCGTCGTACCCACGACGGACCGTCGTAGGGTCAGTTCCAAAAGCCCTAGCACCCTGTCCCAACGAACACATGTGACGGACCGTCGTCTTCATGACGGTCCGTCCTGCACAACCGTCCAGGTTGTCATAGACCCTATTTCTAAAGGTCTCTCATTTTTTTCCCAAGTGTTTCCCAACGGACACATGCGACGGTTCCTGCACAACCGTTCTGGTTGTCAGAGACCCTGTTTCTAAGGGTCTCTCACTTTTTGTAAGGGTCCTTCAACGGACACATGTGACGGACCGTCACACCCACGACGGTTTGTCCTGCACGACCGTCATGATGGTCAGAGACCCCTCTGCTAAGGGTCTCCATATTTTTTTAAGTGTCCTACGACGGACACCTACGACGGACCGTCGTACCTGTGACGGTCCTTCCTGCATATACCGTCATGCTAGTCAGAGACTCTCCTTCAGGGATCTTTATATATACATAGACTAAGTAAAGCACGACGGACCTCATGACGGTCCGTCATAGCCACGACGAGCCTTCACCAGGCCCGTCGTGTGATACAGTTTCAATAGCAATGACACACTATTTTTAATGTTTTGTTAAGTATGGTTTTGCTTGTCTTGTTTGCCACTACTCGTACTAATATTGATCCTTTACAGGTACTATCTACTATGGCACCCAAGCAAGACCGCACCTACGCACGCGGGCGATCAAAGTCTGTCACCCCGTCTGCCCGCATGGTCATCGGTTCTGATGATGAGCGTGACCCTGAGTACATGCCCCCAGGCACTTCCGCCCCTTCCCGTGCTGCGCGTGCTCCTAGAGCCTTACCCAAAAAGGTGGCGTCCGGCGTAGTCAGTGCCTCCCAGTCTGATGAGGAGCGCACACTGACCGGCACACCCTCTGGGTCAGCCACAAATGAGGAAGGAGCGTCTGGCTCCTTAGGAGTATCCTGGTCCGAGGAAGCCTCTGACTCTGCTGAGGTTCCCGCACCCGCCACCGCTGCAGCGTCGGCCTCGTCTGATGAGGCTGATAGTTCAGACTCTACATCCGGCTCACTAGCTCAGGTCCCCACCCCAGCCACTGACCAGCCCAACCGGTGGTGTGTCGACGGGCAGTTTAAAGTCTACTCCGACGCCAAAGTCCTCACTGATAAAGGAGTAATGACTCGAACACTCACTTTGGAGCGGCGGGTACATACAGGGAGCCTCCCAACGATGCTTGAGATCCACAATCTCTTCACCAGGCATCGCTTGGAGTGGGCAGCACGTCCGTTGGGACGATACAACGAAGAAATGGTCTGAGAGTTCTACGCATCCTATGTAGAGACTCTCCGATCACAGATCGATAGGCGGGCTGCCCCCGCTAAACAGGCCCCACTGGAGCAGGTCCGAGTCCGGGGCGTACAGGTTGACATTTCCTTGCCAGCCATCCGCCAGTTTCTATACGGCGAGAGTATTGATTCTTCTCGGACCCCCATCACTGCCGAGTTTGACTACCGCTGGCAGATAGTTAAGGATGGCCAGTTCTTGCGCGAGCCAGCACTGAGAGAGACCACCAAGAGTGGATGGCCCTGCACTTGTCAATAGATGGAGAGGGTGCCGTTGGGTGACTGAGCCGAAGGGGGCCATCAAGAAGGCCAACCTCACGTTCACAGCAAAGTTCCACAGCTGCTGACAACATCGTTACCTGGGATCGAGCAGTGTTGATGGCGGCGCTGATAGCCGAATTCGAGGTACACTTCGCATGGCTTCTCCTGGCAGTCATGCACGAGAGGGCATTCAAGGTCACTACCACCTACCCCTTCCCGTGCATGATCTTTGCCCTTTGCAGGTCCGCTGGTGTGCCCATATGGCACGTACATCAGCTGAAGACCCTGCAGGGAACCGTTGACGTCGGCCTCATCAGAGACGAGGCCAATGAGTTGGCCCCATGTAGAGGGCCCCGTCCAGAGCTGCCCCCACTTGCTGATGATCTTGCTGATACGGTAGCCCAGGCCCGCACAGCTACACAGGCGTCCCCTGACACTACCCCGGTCGAGTCTATCCCGGGTAGTAGCACAGCCCCGAGTTCCTCTCGCACAGCCCCTCTACCGACACTGGTCCCGCTTGCAAGGGTCCAAAAACTAGAGGCACAAATGGCCACTCTTCTGCATCATATCCAGCCGTGGATGCAGAAGTCGATTGCTGAGTCCGAAGAGCGCCTAGAGAGGAAAATGGTGCTGTTTACAGAGCGAAGATTAGTGAGGTTAACCAGCGCCTGGACGCCTTCGAGTTGAGAGTTCTAGCCCGACCAGCCCCTCCGGTGGATGTGGCGACTCTTCAGGCTGCAGTCGACAGTCTTCGTACAGACATCGACACGATCTTAGGGGCTAGGGTGCCGGAGTCTGAGGCCCCTCCTGTCGAGCCTACTGAGGACACGGTGTTGGCGGCCCTTTTTGCTTTTTCTGACATTCCACCACCTCCCCCTCGAGAGAGTGCCAAGAGGCGTACGGGTCGAGCAGAGGACGAGGCGCGAGCAAGGAAGAAGAAGCGCCGAGAGATGGAGGCTGCGCGGAGAGCCTCACTTGCTGAGGAGGCGGCGCACCAGATGAGAGCGTCAGAGTTAGCGGCTGGGGCGTCTAGCTCCCGCACTGTTGATATAGCTGGAGGCACTACTGATGGTGCGGTTGTTGCTAAGGACATCACTGAGGGTGTCCAGATTGCAGAGGACGTGGGTTCCGGGGAACCGGACCCACCATCTTGCTGATCGACGGCGCTTTGTGCCACAGGTTTGCTTCACCTACCACTCTAGTATTTAGATTTTTATGCATTGGGGACAATTGCATGCTTTTTTGTTGGGGTGGGGTAAATGGATAAAGAGTGTTAGGGTGAAGTCTGAGTATCCCAATTCACTATCCTCTTTTGGGGTTTTCTTGCCTTTTTTCCCCAAAAGACTGATTACTTTTTCTGTTGAACCGGCATGTTTATATCTTTTGTACATAGTTTAATTCTGGAGCATGATGGATAAAATGATATCCTGATAAACTGGAAAATGATGCATGACTAGGCATAGTAACTGATAATTGTGTGGCTCTAAGCATGACATAGAGTTACACCATTGCATTACCCTAAGTCTTATATTCGAACCAGGTGTCTGACAATCTGGTATAGTGATGAGATGTCAAGTGAGTGTGAGGA
>NC_028648.1:83167143-83242931 GCF_001406875.1 Solanum pennellii | reverse complement strand
TTTCTTTATTCTCTTCTGCTGTGAAACACTGCTCATGTTTGCCTCTACTGACCTTGTGAATAGGTAAATGATAGAGACCTGCACTTTCTCTACCAATCCCCCTCACCTGCCCATTGTAGAGGTCCTGAAATATAACAAAGTCAGGAAAGAAGGAGACAACACAGTTTAGATCTCTTGTAAGCTTTGAGACTGACAACAGATTAAACTTGAAATCAGGAATTAATAGAACATTTTCTATTTTGTCTTGTGAAGTCAGATGACAAGATCCTGTATGTGTAACCTTGACATTATCTCCATTTGGCAAATATACTCTTCTAGGCTTATCTGATAAAACTTGCTGTTGGTAATCAAGTACAGTAGGCAAAGATGTCATGTGATTAGTAGCACCTGAATCTATGATCCACCCCTGTTGTTTATTCCCAACTATAAGTGCAATATCATTACCTGTTGAAGATGCATAATCTTGGACTATATTTGCATTTGCAGCACTGTTAGACTATGAGCCTGACCCTTCTGTTCCTCCCTTAGCATTTGTATGCCCAAGCATTTGTAGAATCTGACTGTATTGATCCTGGATGACACTCAATCCTCTATTATAGTCATTATGATTTACTCTTCCATTGTAGCTTTGGCTATAAGATTTGTTGCTTGAATTTTCTTCTCTATTAGAATCAAACTCTTCTTGATCATTACTGATAGCATTATGAGCTGTATGAAGTTGTCTTTTATCATTATGATTTCTCCCTCTCCCATATGATGGTCCTTTCTTCCTTCTTTCAAGACCAGGAGGATATCCATGAAGCTAAAAACATACAGCTCGAGTATGTCCTGTTCTATTACAATAGTCACAATACACACTTGGATCATAGCTAGGAACATTAGGAGTTTTATGTTTAGTAACAGACTGACTTCGAGCAGTAAACATTGCATGCGATTCTACTTGTTCACTACTAACAGATTCTGTAATCCTACGCTGACTCTCTCTCTCAATCAACATGGAATATGCCTTGTTAAGGGAAGGAAGAGGCATCATCATAAGGATCTGGCCTCTTGCTTGATCATATGACTCATTAAGACTCATGAGAAACTGCAGCAATTTTTGATTATGCATAAACGTACTGAGATCTCTTGAACCAGGACAACCACAACTAGATATGGGAACCAAACTATCATACTCTACCCATAGTTCTCTCAATCTAGAAAAATACACAGAAATTGTACTCATACCTTGACTGATAGTTGCAATTTCTTTGTGTAATTGGTAAATTCGACTTCCATCCACTTTATCATACCTTTCACTCAATTCCTTCCACAATTCTGCTGCATTTGTTGAGTAAACAATCCCACTAAGTAATTCTTTTGATACACAGTTCATTATCCATGACAGAACAATGGCATTACAACGTTCCCACAAATTCTTCAAGTTTTCTCCATATGCTTCCTTCTTGCAAGATCCATCAATGAATCCTAGCTTATTTCTTCCCAAAATGGCTATTCTCATAGCTCTGCTCCACACCGAAAAGTTTTCAGATCCAGATAGCTGAATCGAGACAAGCATAACTCCTGAATTATCGATGTTATTCAAGAACAATGGGTGATTATGACTTAGTTTTTCTGGTAATTCATTATGAACAGCTGCCATTGTTGCTTCAACTTTTCCAGATCGAGTTTAAACAATTTTGATCCTAACTACTGCGATTGCTCTGATACCATGTGCAGTAAATCAGAATAGAATCAGCATGAAGAAGAGAGGAAGAAGAAGAGATGAAGATGCAGAAGAAGAAGAAGAATCCAGAACAGAGAAAATCAGTGTTGTATTATTATATCAATGTATTACATGCCTATTTACATCAATGTATATATATACACAATAACTAACACTATAACTACTTTAACTAACTCTCAACTAATTAGTCATCTAGTTTGTTACTAATTACATATATGCCACATTGTTCAAGTGATACCTTCTTCAATATATATATATATATATATATATATATATAAAATATAATAAATCCATAATTAAATATTAAATGAGCACCCATAGTATGAAAGCAATCATGGGCGCGCTGGTTTACACATGGAAACCAAAGGCCTGCAAAGCGCATTGGTAGGGTTCAAATCCTACCCGCCCCATTATTATTTTTCTTTTCTTTTTCCAGCGAATTTTACAGCCTTTTTTTATTTTCTTTTATAATTTTTTCCCTTTTTCTATCTAATTAAGGGCTTCTTTTTTTAACCTTTTTTTTCTTACACTTTTTCCTTCTTTTCTTTGTGCAGCGAATTTTGCACCTTTTTTTTTCTTTTTTATTTTTTTCCTTTTTCTATATAACTAAGGGTTTTTTTTTTCTTTTTGTTTTCTTACACTTTTTCCTTTTCCTAATTAAGGGCTTTTTTAATTGAAGAGTTTCAGTTAGTATAGTTTATACTATATGATTGCAAAAAGGTTTATGTTAAAGGAAGTGAGCACCCACAACCTTTAAATCCTAGATCCGCCACTGTTTATGTTCCCAAACATTAGTGGTGCACGGTGTGACAATTGCATCAATAAGATTGTAGCTAATGAAATTACAGGACATGAAATTGGTGATGCATTTGTGAACACTAGCTCTACTAATTTTAAGTCATATATGTTGCTATAGAGCCCATGTGTAATGACATATCACCAATTTCCTTTTATACACTTTCATCAGCTACAATCTTACCAATGCAATTCAACTGCTTATGTTTGGGAACTTCAAGAGCAGGAAATTTCTCCTATATGAGATAATAGAAAAATTTTGCTTGCTCCCTCCCGTTTCACTAGCAACTCTCGTATCTCGCTTGCATATACGCATCTCAGATACATAAGAGCAGACAAGATACATTTATATAATGTATATCTTAGCATATATATATATATATATCTAACTTGAAATCTTCTATGAAATTGTGTAGTGAGATTAAAATGTAGTTATTTCAAATCATAGAAAGAATTAGTAAATAAGATAGTAATGTTTGTATGATTAAGTAGTTTCTCCTATATTCCTCCCGTATCTACTAATCCAATCTGTACTTTCAAATAATTATTTATTATACCATCTTTTTATTTATCAGTACAAAATTTAGAGTTAAATATATTGAGATGCATTACTCATTAAAATAGCCTAAAATAGAGCAATAATGACTTAATTCTCCTTAACTACTCCTTTAATATAGGAAAAGCTACCTAACTACACAATTTTCAAACCATATTTACTAGTTCTTTCTATAGTTTGAAATACTAATATTTACATGATTAATTAATAATTTCATCCTATATTTCAAAGTAATATATATCAGGCAACTAATGTTTATATATATCCCAGATACATGTGAATTACACTATATCTTCACATGTCTCATAAGATACAAGATACAATGGAGTGTGATGATCGAGATGTGAGGAACGCAAGGGAAATGATCAAGGTTCTCCTATATATCCTATATACATGCAATCCATAGTTGAATTTAATCTATAACAAATTACCGCTAATTTTTCCTCATGTATCGTGATGTACCTGCATCTGAACATATTTGGACGCATCAATGTCTGATAATTCATAATATTGTAAACGAGTATGCATCTAAGCAACTAATTGAATCCTAGACTAGTGAAGTTTCTATAAGTTACCCTTTATTCTAAATAGCTCGACTCTCTTTCCTACCATCATTGTTGACCTTCACAACCTTAGCCTCCGATCAAAACCATTTTACCTACATAGGCTGTTAAGATTTTGCCACTTGTTGGGCCATTAAAGAGTAGGGTAAGATTTGTCAAGAAACATGTGAATATCATAGTTAAAAGCATAAAAAAATTCTAGCAAAATATGATCTCTTGCATAGAGTAGCATGCGGGTGGCAGAATAACCCAAGCTACATCCACCAAAATTGCAGTCCATCAATGTTATGACTAGTAGAATGTTCCCAAAATTTTGTAATAGCATCTAGTACTGGACATACAGCTATCTAACGGGTCCTAAAATAAGTACAAAAAATGTGTATGTACATATATAATATTAAAACTTTTACTTTATCAAACTAATTTGACTATCTCTCTTGATGATCTTGGCCGCCGTAGTGAACATTTTCTGATGAAACAGAATCAAAGAACTCTGACTTTTTTTCTTTGATTAATTTACTACAACCGAACTTCTTATCATATGATAAACTTTTGCTTTTCACATCACTTTTTTTAAATGATTATTAACCATACGTTGATTAACCAAATTCCAACGAAAGAAAGCATCAAAAGGAAGAATATATATTGATTAAAAAAATAGGAGAAAATAAAAATGAGTTTAACAACTTTATAGAGTATTGTTATTTATAGATGGATTAAATCATGGAAAATTTGGTAAAAGAAAGTTGAGGAGACTTTTTCTGTATCATCTCTTTTGATTGTTAACCACATGATGATGAACCAAAGGAAAACATTTAAAAGGAAGAAGATATATTGATTAAAATAGAGTAATGTGAAAATAAAAATTAGTAGCTAACAACTTTATGGAAGATTGTAATTTATAGATGGATTAAATCATGAAAAATTTGGTAAAAGGAGGTTGGTCAGTTGACATGGTATTTAAGTAGAGAATGCAAATAGATAGAATTTTTTAGTAACTCATGAAACATAAGTGGATATATAAAATATGTTAATTTATTTAATTATTAAATGCATAATTGTTTGTTAGAAAATGAAGGAAAAGATTAAAAAAAGGAAAAAAAGATAAATATAAATGGAGGCCATAGAGAGGTGTCGTATCACTTTGTCTATATTTAAATTTATTTTACATATAGATAGATTGAAATTATACTATTTATGGTAGTTTACTCAATCGACAATTTCTTGTTACCCTGTGGTACTTGAAGGTGATGAGAGGCTTTATGAATGGTGAATATTACAATGTGGGGAATTGAATCCTACCAATAAGATGAGAGTTTAGGTAGTCAACCAACTGAACTACTAAAATTCTCCTATTTGTTGCAACAATTACATTTCAATACGAGTACTTTTACCTTAAGGTGATGAGTCCTCATGTATCGAGGACAGAGATTATTCTATTGCTATCATGTATTTTCTTTTCAGATTTTGTATGTAATTTATGGTTTACGTCCCAATCACTCCCTTATGATGTAATATATGGCTTTGAGACTTATGTTAGACTTCTGCTACATTTTGTAAAACTCTTTTATTTGAAATACTACCTTTAAAACTCTTTGTTCTATTATCTTGGATGAAGTATGCTCAATGAGTTTTGCAGGACCTTGTGGGGTCTTTTATGTCATGTCACGTCTAGGGTGTATTTGGGGTCGTGACCTATTTTTGACCCTTACTCTTTTATATCATCCCTAGCTAAAAAGGAGAGGGTTGATTAAAGGATTAATTAGTTCCAAACAAAGTAGAACAATATATTGTTTCTTAAAATTTAAAATGTTTTCAATCTATTTTCTAGGAAATTTTACTATTTATTGGGTAAAAATACCTCAAAAATGTTTTGAATAATTCTGTATTGTTATAAAAATATTGAATCTTTTCTCCTCCTCCTCCTTCCTCCCTTCCTCTTCTTCCACTTCCACTTCATCTTTCTCTTCCTATTCTTATTCCTCTTCATCATTCTCCTCCTTCTAGTCTTCTTCTTGTTCCTCTTGTTCTAATTCTTCCCCTTCCCCTCCCCCTCCTCCTTCTTCATCGTCCTCTTCTTCTTGTTCGTCATCTTTTTCTTCTCCTCCTCCTCCTCCCCCTTGTTCTCCTTAATCTTCTTCTGCTTATTCTCCTTTTCCTTATTCTCCTTCGGTTATTCAACATAACAGGTCTTTACTTCAAAGTAATTATTAATTGTTAAAAGGTTAATAAGTTTGATAGATAATTAGATATAATTTATCTCATTTTTAATTTTATCGATTTTGAATTATTTTAAGCAAATGTATTTTGCTAAAGTACAAATGACTTGTTTCTTCAAACCCACTTTCAACCCAAATATTATCCAATCAGACACTATCGTTCATAAAACCCGGCCCCAAACCCCTCAAATAAATGCCTCTATTCTTTTTCTTTTCTTAATCATTTCTTTCTTTCCCAAATGAACTGGAAACCCTAGCAGCCCCTGTCCTTGCAAAATGCAAACCCCCCAAAACATCACCGGATTTTGAGCTCAATCCATCAAGTTTTCTACCTCAAAACGTAACCATGTCCCTAAAATTATTCTAGGGGAATATAGCCCCACCCATGTCACCTTTTGTTCAAGATATTTTTTCTCGTATTTTTCTGAATTTATCTCTTCAAAGATCAACAATTCAGATTTTGGATCCCCAATCTTGTTGAGATTAGCCCCCCTTCTTTGCTTATCAAATATTCTTTAGGCTTCATTTTTTTGGTTATAAATGAAGCCTAAATAGTATGTACTTAAGGGAACATGTAGTGAAAAACATTCCCCTGTGTTAAAGCTCTTCAATTGTAAAATATCTATGTTGTACAAGTTTTTCCCAAAGCAAACAATCATTTTTCAATCATAGCCATCAGATGCAGAAGATAATTCAAGGTTACTTCTCGATTATTTTCTTTTGTTTTTTCATTTCCAAATTTGTACAATACTTAACTTATCATCTCAATTCATTGCTCCTTAAAAATTTATATTTCACCAAGATCCTTTATTTGATTTTTGACGTGATCTGCTATTTTTTAGTATGTTACATGTCATGTAGTAAGTTATCTTCTAAGTTTAAAAATTAAAAAGGAATTGGTTAAGACTAATGGTTAGTTTCTTTTTGCTCCGAGTTTGATATACATTTCGAGTTGGAATAAAAATTTCTTTGCATTTTTAATACAAAAAAATGATACAAATAGTTTTTTGTCAAACATATTATTTACGTCAATATTCTACTTATCTTTTGGTTATTTAGTTTGACGCATGCTTGTAATTGGTTTGAATTATAATTGAATGACTTGTATTAACTCAAAATCTACTAACTATTTACCTTGATTTTACTTTCTTAACTATATGAGAAACTCAATTTAAATCAGGTCGTCACGCTTCAATGTTTCCTTTTAGTGTAAATTGAAGTACTATTTCACTTTGCATCATTCATGGATGTACCAACTCCGTTTGGATTCATGATTTATAAGGAGATGAGTTATAATTATTTTGTAACTATTGATCCTACCATTGGAAAAATATTTAAAAATAAACTAATGAGTATGATATTTCGAGTAATATTTTTACTAAAAATAGACCCAAAGACAAAATGACATGCATTTGTATTGTTTTAGTTTATTTTGGAGCCTATTTTAGTTCTAAAAAAACAATAATTTTTATTTATTTATTAATAGTGAAGGCCTACTTGTATTTAACAATAATTTTTAGTTTTTTATTTGAAGTATAACTAGGACTCTTGTAATCAATCTATAACTTGTATTCTCTAGTGTAATGAACTCCTACAAGTAGGAGATTGTACTCGATAGAGTAATAATTATGTAATATATTTGTTGATTTTATTGTGTAGTTATCATCTGGAAGTTATGGAGGCTGCATTAAGGTAGAAGACCATGATTTCATGGAGGCTAGTTCTTTGAAGACCCTTATATCAATAATGATTCTTCGAAGCTTTGCTTATGTTCTTTAGAAGCTTTTTCCCTATAGAGCTATTCTTGGTTCCAACAATTGTTCTGGTGACTCAGGTTTGTAGATTTTATTCCTTTTTATTTAATTCAAAGGATAATAACCTCTAAGAATTCTCCGTCATTAATCTATGTGAACATTTAAGTCCTAAATTGATATGAAATAGGAGAGCTACTTCCTTTTATATGGTTCACATTTATTCAAGTTATTGTTTTTTTAACTTCGTAAGAAAATATTGAAACTATTCAAAAAACTAGAAATTACTTTGCATTATGGAAAAATTTTCATCAAAGAAAAAGTAATATTTCAGTTCATTAATTTTACTTTAACTACTTATATTCTTATGATTGATGAAAACATAAATAATCTTCCTATTTAAGGAGTATCATTTGTGAAGTAAATATAAAGAAGAGAAACAAAAATATCTCTTTCATTTAATCTCTTTCAACTATTCATGTATTGTCTGAAATATTTTTCTTCCTATTTTGAATATTTAGACAACTGTTTTTGTGCAACTCCAAACTTCCAACCACGAGTACACGTGTTTGGTAGATCTGTAGAAGCTTGGAGAGTGACTGTACTTAACTATTAACATCAAAGTCAGGCCAAAATTACTTTCATGGCAATGACTTGTCATTACGTAGTGTTTGTTATAATTCACTTACTATTTTAATTCGTGTCCGTTATCAAATTATTGTATTATTTCCCTAATAATTTGAAAGCAATTTTCCGAATACAATATTTATAAATGGCTATTTCGTTGAATAAATTTTTTTTCTTATCTTTCAAAGCTTGAATATTTGGATGAAAATAATTTTAAACGCTGGTCACATAAACATCTTAGTTTATTTGATGATTTAGAAGTTGATTATATTTTGTTTAACAAACCTTGTACTGACGATTTTTAACCAATTACTTATCATTTATTTGATTTATTTGTTAATCAAATATTTGCTTAGAAATATACGTTAGTTCGAGAAAAAATATAGTGTTGATTATGCATGAAAGAAAAAAATATGGTGGTCAATGGATTAAGTTTCAAATGGTGACAATAAGCTAATCATGGAACAAATTTGTGAATATGAGAATTTGACTGTTGATGTTCTGAACAAGGGTATGAAGACGCTTGAGAGTTTTTAGGCTAATGTGTTGTGCTTGAAAAATGTCCACAAACTTGGAGTAATTATAGATATCAACTGAAATATAAGAAAATAAAATTATCTACCTAAGAACTTATTGGTCACATGAAAACTGAAGAGGCGAACTGTCTAAAAAATAAGATGAAACGTTTTTACTTAATTCTTCCACAGATTCTTATAGAATTTTCTGGTAATGCTATGAATGACATGTTCAAAGGCAAACTGAAGAATTTCATAAAAAAGGGACATATAAAAAAAAGAATTACTTTAACAAGTCGAAGATTAAAATTCAAAAATCTAAGGATCCTTTCTTTGTCTTCGGAAAACATAGTCATAATACTAGCCACTGATAAGTAAGACAAGGACAGAACTTACGGTAAGAAAGACAAGCTGATGGTCAAGCTCATCTTGGTGAGGATAATGAAGTGATTATTTTTGTAGTTGTTCTAGTGGCTAACAATATTAATTGGTGTTGGACACAGACCGTTCAATACATTTTTGTGCCTACAAAGAGTTACTCCATGACTTTGAGGAGTCAACTAATTACAATTGTGTTTACATGGGTTCTCTACTAAAAGAATAATGGATAAAGGAAATTTTTTACATAATGTAACTTCATAAAAAACTTTAGCCTTGAATAATGTTTTGTATATACTTTACCTGCAGAGATATAGTTTTTGGAGTACTTCTTAATATAGTAGTACTTTAACTATATTTAAAGGTGATAAAATAATTATTTTTCAGGGAGGAGACTTTATTGGGAAGGTATATCTTCGTGGAGAATTATTTGTATTGAACAATGTTCAATAGACTATCAATAATGCTAGTATTTCAAATTCTGCTTATATTTTTAAGTCTATTAATTTGTGATATGGTAGAGTATGTCATGTTAGTATTGCTTCTATCAAAAGACTTAGAAAAATAGAATTAATTTGTATGATAAAAATTGATTATTTTTCAAAAAACTTATATATGTAAAAGCAAAACATGTAAGGAAACCTTTGAAATCTATTATTAGTACAAGAATTAAATTTTTTGAACTAATATATTCAAATTCAACAAACTTCAAGAATACTGTTTGAAAAAGTGGAAAAAAGTATTAATTTTCAAGATACATTAAGGTATATAGCCTAATATCTATAGATGAGGTTGAAAATATGTTCTTGAAATTCGAAGTAGAAAATAAATTAGACAGGAAAATGAAGAGATTTTTGGATCTGGTAGGGGCAGTAAATATAATACGAAAACTCTGGAGTATATTTGTGAGAAAAATGATATTATACATGAGCTTAGTGCTCGTAATATTCCAACAAAATGGTGTAGCTGAACAAATATATAAAACCCTTGACGAAATGATAAATTCTATGCTTTTAAGCTCGAGTCTATCAAACAACATGTAGGGTGAAGCTTTCTTATTTGCATGTTATATTCTTAATGGTACCTCATAAAACTTTAGACAAGACCTGATATATGTTTTAGAAAGGATTTTCTCCTGATTTGAAATTTCTGAAAGTTTTAAGGTCTTTGGCTAAGGTAAGACAACCTGATTTTAAATAAGTAAATGTAGGTTATAAGACTTTTGACATTGTCTTCATTGGTTATGTGAAAAGAGTGTTGCATATAGATTTTTGTTTTTAATATTGTTTTTCTATTTGTGAATCTTTAGTTGCTGAATTTTTAGCAAATTTCCTTTGAAAAATAATGTGTTTAGTGATATGTAAAATGATGCTTCTACATTTATGTTTGTTGATCCTTTTGTTGTTTCTTCTTATGAAGTTATTTCTAAGAAGCATTAAATGAACTTACAAGGAGTAAAAGATGTAGAATTGACAACAGCTTTGTCATGATTTTATCACTGTATTTTTGACTGAAAATTTTAGTATAAGATTTAGTGTCTGTCTAATTAATAGAACCTAAATCTAACGATGAGGCAATGAGATCACCATATGTGATATTTTCAAAAGAAGATATTAAAAATGAATTAAACTCTATAGTATGAGATCAATATATGTGATATTTTGAAAAGAAGGTGTTAAAAATAAATTAAACTTTATAGTTTCGAATCAACTTCAGACTTGTCTGATTTGCCTAAAGGTTGTAAATTCATATGTAGCAAGTGGACATATAAGAAGAAATTGAGACAAAGCTAAAATTGATAAATATAAGGCTAGAATTTTAATGAGGAGTTTTTATGAAAAGAAAGATGTAGTTTACTTGTCTGAAGTGTAGTTTAGGGAGATCTCCTCATGATCCTAGCATTCACTAGTAATAGTATAAAGATCTAGTGTTTCTCAAACGAAATATGCTAAAATAATTGGGACTGTAATGCTTATGGCGTTCTTTACTTGTCCTGATATAATTTATGTTGTTAGTATATCAAGTAGACATACTTATAATCCTAGTAGTAAACATTAGAAGGCTCTTCGTCGCATTAAAATATGCGTAAAATTACATTTTTTAGGTTGTGTTGTATCTGTGCAGTGACACATGTCGAAGTGCAGTTAACACTTCTAGTGCACACCCTTGACTAAAGAGATGTGTCTCTTCACCGTGCATTAATGTGTTGTACGCACTTCAATTCATGCAGCCACAAGAAACATTGTGGGTTTATTTTTTTGTCCGAAACAAAAATTTCACAATAGATATACTTGCCAAAGTCCAACTTGAGTCGAATGACCGACAACGGTAAAACAAGAGTTGAAATCTTCTTAACCCCTTTAACAACATAGAATTTCTTCTATATTTAATCATTTAAAAGTTCGTTTCTCCCACCAATGTGAAAAAAATTAACATTTTGAGCAAAATAGTCTTTAACGAAGAAAATAAAAGGTAGAGTAGTACTATTAATAAGACCATTAGGGGACATAAAATAAATAGGTAATTTTCATGAAAAAAATTCATGAATGAGGTAATTTACCTCGCAAATATACTAGAATTTCTTCTAGTGTTGTTATTCCCCGAAATTTATGGCCACACAAATCCGTTCCGACTAAAATTCTAGGTTGTAATACGGAACTGGGGCACTAATATCTCTAGGATACTCTTTAAGTCATGTACGCAAGCTATGTATTTAAAAAATAAAGGTATCCTTTTCAATACAAGTTTCTTGATTCATCTCTCTTTTGTATACTATCAAAGACATCCCGGCCTATTCGGGCGTCGTCAACCCGCACTTGATTATAACCAACTCATATGTAATTTTGTTTCTAATTAACATTTCACATTTTTGATACAATCAATATATTGTTTAGATAAGAAATAATTATATGCATATTTATTCACCTTTTGGATCAAATACTATCCGCAAGGACGAACTTCCTCCCCTTTAAGTTACCAAACATTAGTGGTTCACGGTGTGACAATTGCATCAATAAGATTGTAGCTAATGAAATTACATGACATGAAATTGGTGATGCATTTGTGAACACTAGCTCTACTAATTTTATGACATATGTGTTGCTAGAGAGTCCATATGTGTGCTGACATATCACCCATTTCCTTTTATACACTTTCATCAGCTACAATCTTATGAATGCAATTCAACTGCTTATGTTTGGGAACATCAATAGCAGGAAGTTTCTCCTTAGGATTATTGGTTGACCCAAAAGGTGAACAAAATTTCATGTCCTTTATCATCTTAAGAACATATCAACTACATCACAAAGTATGCAAAATGTGAATCAGTATAAAAATAAGGGGAAACCCATCGGTGACTTCGTAAATTTGGTACAAAATTTCACCAAGACACTTTAATTAAACTTTGTTCATTTTAAAAACCTTATGTAGGGATGCACATTGTCATTTAGACACTTTTTGCTGACTCAACATAAGAATTGTGTAACACGTATTTTATGCGCGTTTGAGAAACGTTTTTGGTGGATTTTTTTCTCTTTCTTCTTCTTCCTCACTGTTTGTCTCTGCAATCTTTCACCACTCTCCATTGATTATTTTTTTACTCCTTCCTGCTCGTTCATTTTCTCTGCAACCATAGACCATCCCTCATCATCAACCAAATTTTGAGAAAGTATATTATTTTAGTTGGGCATGTATACTACTTAGTTTTTTTTATATTCCCTGAAAATCTAATTAAATTTTTTATCCATCATTCAATACTAATATAAAATACACAAAACAAAAATACTTTTTTCCACTTCTTTTGCACTATATCCACTAGAGGAGACATAAATAATGAAAACATTTAATTGATAATTATCGGATCCTCTCCGACTACAATGGAAATAAATATTTCAAAAAAGTTAGTCCTTTTATTTGTATCTCCTACTATTATAATGAGTATTCGTAAAAGAAAAAAATACATAATAGAAAAGAGAAAAAAATATGGAGGAAATGGGTTGGGATAGAAGAGATTAAACATAGAAAATGGATGAGGAAAATATAAATTTTTTTAAAAAAAAATGGAGTAAAATTACTGAGAAGAAAAAAATAATAATTTCAAGGCATAAAATAAGAAGAATGAAATTACTGAGATTACTAAAAGAGTATCCGTTCTTGGTGGAGTTAATAAAGAAAAAGATGAAGAAATGGGGTCTAGGGCATGGGATTACAGACCCGGAGAAAAAAAGGAATTAAAAGTGATTCTTTTTTCTTTTAAGAAAAAAGTCCACTTGTCACTTAAAGATTTGTCTATTTTTCCAGAAAAAGCATTAGTCAACAGACGCTTTAGTGGGATCTGGGAATATAAATAAAGCGTCGAAATAACACAGTAATGACTATTACAGGTGTTCAAAATGAACATAGAATAATTAAAGTGTATATGTGATATTTCATGCCAATTTTAACGGGACACCGATGAGTTTACCCTAAAAATAATATTCAGGTTGGGTATAATCAGGTGTGAGTCATTCAAACCGGAATAAGCCAAGTTTCTTTGATACTATACCCAAAAGACATAAACTAAGACAGGTTGCACCATACATGATACCTTTATTTTTGAAATACATAACGTGTGCACACAATGACTAAAGATAATTCAAGAGAGATCAATGTCCCAATTTCGCATTTCAGCCTAGAATTATTAGCTAGATTATATCTATATTCCCATAAGTTTCAGGGATTGACAATATCAAAGGAAATTGTAGTACATTTGTGTGGTAAACTTTCCTTCTTCACCAAGTCTTTGGATGACAACAATGAACTTTCCATGAACATCCACCTCAATTTTGAGCATTACCTTTGACTACCAGTTTTATTAACAACTTTGCTCTGGATTTTGTTTTCATTTGTGCTTTTTCTACCTCACATCCTCCTCATTCAATTTAGGAGGTTCAACCATTCACCAGAAAGTAGATTTAAAAAAATGAAAAAATCAATCTTAGTTCCGTTCTTCTACACAAGAAGTATATTCAAAAAAATTACTGAAAAACATAGCATATTCCACAAATAGTAACTAGGATCTTCAATATCAATCTTGAACTCTCTCTATGATTGCAAAAAGATAGGGAAAATATTTTCTCACAATAAGATGCTAGCGCAAATTCAGATCATGGATTATAAGCATTGTCTAATAATCCCATGCTCTAAATTTGCACTAGCATCTTGTTGTGAGAAAATTGTGTCCCAATCTTTTGTGCAACCACAACAAGAGTTACAAATTGACACTGAAGATCCCAATTACTACTTTCGGTATGTGATTAACATTCAGTCATTTTTTTCGAATGGATATTGTGATATTGGTTGTGTATAAGAATAAATTGAGATTAATTTGGTTATTTTTGTAAAAAAATTTCTACTTAACCATTGAACCTCCTAAACAAACTTAAGAGGAATAGAGGTAGAAAAAACACAAATGAACAAAGAGAGACTACAAAATTTCATCCCTTGGAGACTTAATTTTCTAGCCTTAAGGTATAAAAATATCAAACCTCAGGCACTTCTATACTACGTTTCCACTCTGAGGCTAGACCACTAAGACATTAAAACTTGACTATTTTGAGTTTTATAATCGCCTTAGGCATAACAAGCATAAAACTAGTCTATACCTAAAATAATATAAAATCCATCATATCTAATCAACTAAGTCAGTTGTGGGTTCTTTATAATAAATAGAGATGGCACAATTTTGTAGTCTCTCTTTGTTCATTTATGTTTTTTCTACCTCTCTTCTTGCTTAGGAGTTTCAATGATTCATAAGGAAAAAAAATGACAAAATGAATCTCAAGCCATCTTAGACACATCTTAATATCATAAGGTTACGACCCTTTACATTGAAAGAAACATACTAAGTCTTAAACAATGTATTAAAAGAGAGAAACTAAAAGAAACATAGTTCATGTCCTCAAACATATGAGGACACACAAATCATGAGAGAATCAACTTCCCAAGCTTGACCTTTTAAGAACATTCACTTGTCTTCCACCTATACTTATAGAAATATAGAAGAATATGGAGTTAGTAAAAACATTGTACTAAGTATGGTAATATTTAAAAACATGCTAAAAAGGACATTGTAGTTGAAACATAATTTTCATGCTATTTTAGTAAAACCTTCATGAATCAAGTTTACAAAGCATCATTTCATATACAACTAAAACTTTCTTAACCTCAACATTTAGTCACATTCATCAAGTAATCCATTTTTATCATTTAGACCTTCCTATCCAAAGTTATCTTAAGACTCACCTAGGTAAGACATAACAAGACCGCCCATACAACATCTTCATTACACACCTAAGGATCCTTAAGACTACCAAAGATAAGCTTGCTCCATTTCAATTTAACATGTCAACACTCATTACTAAAAGCACTAGAGGAAACATACATGTCTTTATTAACTTCACAAAAACACCATCCTCCAAGACAACCCCCAATTTACACTTAGTGCAATGTGAAAATAGCATCCCATACTACTACTCCCACCTTAGTGCTCCTTGAGAATCACCATAGACTAGGCACATCACATTCATCATTTACATAGCTTTCATCACTTTATTCATAAGACCAACATGCTTCATTAGCATTAGACATAAAGTCAACTTACCTCATTAACATTATATAGGAAACCATTCATACATTTTCATATAAGGACACACCAAAACTTCCTTCAAATGTCGACTTGTGCGAAGGATATATAGCCTCTCATTCCACCACCTACCCTAGGTAGTACACCCTTAAAAAGAGTTAGTTCATTACATTCATTTGTGGGGGGCTAGCTTTAACCGACATAGACCATGAAAACTAGACATGGAATCCTGGTATTAACCCCTATCGGATGATGGATCCCCACTTGCCTAAAGTAGGTTCATTATCTTAGCCTTTACTTGGATCTCCAATAGATAAATATATGCGGGCACATAGTTAAGGGATAAGGAGATTGCTTCTAAGTACTATATCTCAACTCACGAAGAGTATTCATCTTAAGAGGTACATTGAAGTAACATCTCTGCTCACAAAGAGTATCCACTCCTTCTTCAAATCCTCTCGGTGGTAAGCATAACTCCCCCACTGAGTCTGAGACATTCATTACATTCATTAACTATAGATTAAGAGATAGCAACATATGTGATATTTTGAAAAGAAGTTATTAAAAATGAATTGAACTCTATAGTTTAAGATCAATATATGTGATATTTTTAAAAGAAGGTGTTAAAAATGAATTAAAATTTATAGTTTCGAATCACACTTCAGGCTTGTATGATTTGCCTAAGGTTTTTAAATTCATATGTAGCAAGTGGACGTTTAGGATGAAATTGAGACCGGAAGCTACAATTGATAAATATAAGGCTAGAATTTTGATGAGAAGTTTAAACTAATAGAAAGTTGTTGATTATTTTGATATTTATTCTCTTATGTCAAAAATAATGACCGTTAGGAGTCTTATTGCGTTTTCCAGTTTTCATAATTTAGTGATAAAATGGCAATATTTTAAATGTTGACTTAGACAAATATATATATTTAACTCAACCCAAAGGTTTTGTGGTTCTAGGAGAAGATAATAAATTATTCAAGTTGAGTAACTCCTTGTATAGGCTAAAATAGACACCTATGCAGTGGTATGAAAAGTCTAATATCACAGTAGTGGATAGTGATTTTCTTGTCAATTAAGCTTATACCTATGATTATTCCAAAATGATAGGTTAAAATTACGTGATTATTTGTAGATAACTTGTTAATTTTTATCCAAAAATGAATGTTATTGATGAAACTAAGAACTTTTTGTCTACTAAGTTTGGAATGGAAAATCCGTATGAAGTAGATGAATTTTAGGGATCAAAATTAAAAGAAATAATGATGATTTCTCTTTGTGTCAGCCTCATTACATTAAAATAAAATTCAAAAAAATTATTTATTTTGATGTAGTTTAAAGAGATCTCCTTATGATCCTAGCACGCAATTGTAATTGAATCAAGATTCTAGTGTTTGTCAAACCAAATATGCTAAAATAATAGGGACTGTAATGCTTATGGTGAACTTTACCTGATATAACTTATGTTGTTAGTATATAAGGTAGATATACTTATAATCCTAGTAGTAAACATCAGAAGGCTCTTCGTCGCATCAAAAAAGTTTGTAAAGTTACATTTTTTAGGTTGTGTTGTATCTGTGAAGTGACACATGTTCAAGTCCAGTTAACACCTCTAGTGCACACTTTTGACTGAAGAGATGTGTCTCTTCACACACACATCAATTCATGCTGCCACGAGAAATATTTTGGGTTTATTTTTTTTTCCAAAACAAAAATTTCTCGATGGATATATTTACAAAACTCCAATTTAAGCCGAGTGACCGACAACGGTAGAACAAGACTAGACATCTTCTTAACCGCTTTAATAACATAGTAGTTCTTCTATATTTAATCATTTAAAAGTTCTTTTCTCCCACCAATGTGAAAAAAATTAACATTTTGAGCAAAACAGTCTTTAACGAAGAAAATAACAGGTAGAGCAGTACTATTAATAAGACCATTAGACGAAGAAAATGCATAAAATAAATATTCATGTTAAATTGATGAAGTTCATGCAACAAATTCATGAACGAGGTTATTTTAACTCACAAATATACTAGAATTTCTTCTAGTGTTGTTATTCCCTGAAATTTATGGCTACACAGATCCGTTCCGGCTAAAAATTCTAGGTTGTAATAGGAACTGGAGCACTAATATCTCTACGATCCTCTTTAGTTCTTGTGCGCAAGCTTTGTCCTTAAAAATTAGAGGTATCCTTTTCAATACAACTTTTTTAAATCATCTCTCTTAGGTACACTATCAAAGACATCTCGCCTATTCTGGCATCATCAACCCTCACTTGATCATGAATAAAGCATATGTTATTTTGCTTCTAATTAACATTTCACATGCTTTACGATACAATCAATATATTGTTGAGATAAGAAATAAGGATATGCATATTTATTCACCTTTTGGATCAAATAGTACCCGCAAGGATGAACTTCCTCCTCTTTATTTTCAGGGCAGACCCAGTAAGTGAGTTTCCGGTGCTCGAGCACCCATTGTATGAAAGCAGTCATGGGCGCGCTGGTTTACACATGGAAACCAGTGGCCCGCAAAGCATAATGGTAGGGTTCAAATCCCACCCGCCCCATTATTTTTTTCTTTTCTTTTTGCAGCGAATTTTACACCCCTTTTTCTTCTCTTTTTTAATTTTTTTCCTTTTTCTAAGGTCTTCTTTTTTTAACCTTTTTTTTTCTTACAATTTTTCCTTCTTTTCTTTGTGCAGCGAATTTTTCACTTTTTTTTCTTTTCTTTTTTAATTTTTTTCCTTTTTTTATCTAATTAAGGGCTTTTTTTCTTTTTGTTTTCTTACACTTTTTCCTTTTCCTAATTAAGGGTTTTTTTTTTGTTGAAGAGTTTCAGTTAGTATAGTTTATACTATATGATTGCTAAAAGGTTTAAGTTAAAGGAAGTGAGCACCCACAACCTTTGAATCCTAGATCCGCCACTGTTTATGTTCCCAAAAATTAGTGGTGCACGGTGTGACAATTGCATCAATAAGATTGTAGCTAATGAAATTAGAGGACATGAAATTGCTGATGCATTTGTGAACACTAGCTCTACTAATTTTATGGCATATATGTTGCTATAGAGCCCATGTGTACAGACATATCACCAATTCCTTTTATACACTTTCATCAGCTACAATCTTACCAATACAATTCAACTACTTGTGCTTGGGAACTTCAAGAGCAGAAGTTTCTCCTTAGGGTTATTGATTGACCCAAAAGGTGAACAAATTTTCATGTACTTTATAATCTCAAGAACATATCAACTACATCACAAAGTATGTAAAATGTTAATCAATATAAGAATAAGGGAAAATCCATCGGCGACCTCTTTAATTTGGCACAAAATTTCACTTAGACACTTTAATTCAACTTTGTTCATTTTAAATACCTTATGTAGGGGTGCACATTGTCATTTAGATGCTTTTTGCTGACTCAACATAGTAATTGTGCAACACGTATTTTATGCGCGTTTAAGAAGCTTTTTTGGTGAATTTTTTTTTCTCTTTCTTGTCTTCCTCAGTATTTCTCTCTGCAATCTTTCACCACTCACCATTAATTTTTTTTTACTCCTTCCCGCTCGCTCTTTTTCTCTGCCACCATAGACCACCCCTCATCACCACCCAAATTTTGAGAAATATATAGTTTTTGTTGGACATTTATACTACTTCGATTTTTCTTTTTCCCTGAATATCTAATTTATTTTTTTATCCATCATTCAATAATAATTTTAAGTACACAAAAAATATATTTTTCCACTTCTTTTGCACTATATCCATTAGAGGAGAAATAAGTAATGAAATTATTTAATTGAAAATTATCGGATCATCTCTGACTACAATGGAAATAAATATTTCAAAAAAGTTAGTTCTTATATTTGTATCTCCTACTACATATATAATGATTTTTTGGAAAAAAAAATAAACTTAATAGAAAAGAAATAAAAGATGGAGGAAATGGATTGCGATAAGGAGAGATTAAATATAGAAAATGGATGAGAAGAAATTATTTTTTTACAAAAATTGCAGTAAAATTGCTAAAAAGAAGAAGATAATAATTTCAAGGCACAAAATAAGAAGAACGAAATTAAAGAGATTGTTTAGAGATTATGACGTACTTGGTGGAGTTTAGGAAGAAGAAGATAAAGAAATGGGGTCTAGGGCATGGGATTGCAGATCTGGAGAAAAAAAGGAATTAAAAGTGATTTTTTTATTTTAAGAAAAAAGTCCACACTTCACTTAAATATTTGTCTATTTTTGCAGAAAAAGCATTAGTCAACACGCGCTTTAGTTGAATCTGGGAATATAAATAGTGTCGAAATGACACAGTAAATGACTACTACAGTGTTCAAAACAAACAAAGCATAATTAAAGTGTTTATGAGAAATTTCATGCAAACTTTAAGGGGACACCGATGGGTTCACCCTAAAAATAATATTCAGGTGGGGTGTAATCATGTGTGAGTTGTTGAAGCTAGAATAAGCCATGTTTCTTTGATACTTTACCCAAAAGAGATAAACCAAGACAATTGGTACCATACATGATACCTTTATTTTCAAAATACATAACTTGCACACACAATGACTAAAGCTAATTCAAGAAAGATCAATGTCCTAATTCCGCATTTCAACTTAGAATTATTAGCAAGATGATATCTATATTCCCATAAGTTTCAGGGATTGACAATATCAAAGGAAATTGTAGTACATTTGTGTGGTGAACTTTCCTTCTTCACCAAGTCTTTGGATGACAACAATGAACTTTCCATGAACATCCACCTCAATTTTGAGCATTACCTTTGACTACCAGTTTTATTAACAACTTTGCTTTGGATTTTGTTTTCATTTGTGCTTTTTCTACCTCACATCCTCCTCAGTCAATTTAAGAGGTTCAACCATTCACTAGAAAGTAGATTTACATAAAAGAAAAAATCAATCTTAGTTTCGTTCTTTTAAAAAAGAAGTATATCAAAAAAAATGATTGAAAAACTTAGCATATTCCCTAAATAGTAACTAGGATCTTCAATATCAATCTTGAACTCTCTCTATGATTGCAAAAAGATAGGGAAAATATTTTCTCACAATAAGATGCTAGCGCAAATTCAGAACATGGATTATAAGCATTGTCTAATAATCCCATGCTCTAAATCTACGCTAGCATCTTGTTGTGAGAAAATTGTGTCCCAATCTTTTGTGCAACCACAACAAGAGTTAGGAATTGACACTGAAGATCCCAATTACTACTTTCGGTATTTGATTAGCATTCAATCGGTTTTTTCGAATGGATACTATGATATTGGTTATCTATAAGAATAAATTGAGATTAATTTGGTTATTTATTTAATTTTTTTTTCTAGTGAACCATTGAACCTCCTAAACAAACTTAAGAGGAATAGAGGTAGAAAAAACCCAAATAAACAAAGAGAGACTACAAAATTTCATCCCTTGGAGACTTAATTTTCTATCCTTAAGGGATAAAAATATCAAACCTCAGGAACTTCTATACTACCTTTCCACTCTGAGGCTAGACCACTAAGAAATTAAAACTTGACTATTTTGAGTTCTATAATCGCCTTAGGCATAACAAGCACAAAACTAGTCTATGCCTAAAATAATATAAAATCCATCATATCTAATCAACTAAGTCAGTTGTGGGTTCTTTATAATAACTAGAGATGGCACAATTTTGTAGTCTCTCTTTGTTCATTTGTGTTTTTTTCTAGCTCTCTTCCTCCTTAATTTGCTTAGGAGGTTCAATGATTCATAATAAAAACATATACAAAAATGACAAAATGTATCTCAAGCCATCTTAGACACATCTTAATATCATAAGGTTACGACCCTTTACATTGAAAGAAACATACTAAGTCTAAAACAATGTATTAAAAGAAAGAAACTAAAGAAACATAATTCATGTCCTCAAACATTTGACGACATACAAATCTTGAGAGAATCAACTTCCCAAGCTTGACCTTCTAAGAACATTCACTTGTCTTCCACCTATACTTACAGAAATATAGAAGAATATAGAGTTACTACAAACATTGTACTAAGTATAGTTATATGCAAAAACATGCTAAAAGGACATTGTAGTTGAAACATAATTTCATGCTATTTTAGTAAAACCTTCATGAATTAAGTTTACAAAGCATCATTTAATATACAACTAAAACATCCTTAACCTCAAAATTTAGTCACATTCATCAAGTAACCCATTTTTATCATTTAGACCTTCCTATCCAAAGTTATCCTAAGACTCACCTAGGTAAGACATGAAGAGACCGCCCATTCAACCTCTTCATTACACTCCTAAGGATTCTTAAGACTAGGAAAGATAAGCATGCTCCATTTCAATTTAACATGTCAACACTCATTACTAAAAATACTAGAGGAAACATACATGTCTTTACGAACTTCATATAATGACCATCCTCCAAGACAACCCCCAATTTACACTTAGTGCAATGTGAAAATAGCACCCCATACTACTACTCCCACCTTAGTGCTCCTTGAGAATCACCATAGACTAGGCACATCACATTCATCATTTACATAGCTTTCATCACTTTATTCATAAGACCAACATGCTTCATTAGCATTAGACATAAAGTCAACTTACCTCATTAACATTATATAGGAAACCATTCATACATTTTCATATAAGGACACACCAAAACTTCCTTCAAATGTCGACTTGTGCGAAGGATATATAGCCTCTCATTCCACCACCTACCCTAGGTAGTACACCCTTAAAAAGAGTTAGTTCATTACATTCATTTGTGGGGGGCTAGCTTTAACGGACATAGACCATGAAAACTAGACATGGAATCCTGGTATTAACCCCTATCGGATGATGGATCCCCACTTGCCTAAAGTAGGGTCATTCTCTTAGCCTTTACTTGGATCTCCTATCGATAAACATGTGTGAGCGCATAGTTAAGGGATAAGGATATTTCTTCTAAGTACTAAATTTCAACTCATGAGAGTACTCATCTCTAGAGGTACATTGGATACGACATCTCTACTCACAAAGAGTATCCACCCCTTCTTCAAATCCTCTTGTTGCTGAGCATGACTCCTCGAATTAATCTTAGACATTCATTAACTATATGTTAAGAAATTATTATCAAGTACTACATCTTAACTCATGAAGATCACTTATCTCTAGAGATTACTTTCTTATACTACATCTCAACTCACGAAGAGTATCCAACCCCCAACCATTCTTTTGAAAGCTCTTGGGAATACTGAGGTTGCTACTAAACACTGCATCTCAACTCACGAAGAGTGTCCACCCCAAACTCCCCATTTTTTATTCACTAGAGTTCTTAGGAATAGTAGGGTTGGTACTAGACACTTCATCTCTACTCACGAATAATGTCTACCTAAGAATCCCCCATTTTCATTCATTAACTTCATTCATTCATTCAAAGTGTGTGCATGTGAGTATATGTGACAACATTCTTCACATAACCACCATATTCATAACACTGAATTTAAGCATTATCATACTACATAAATCATAATTCACACAGTCTCATGCTTCACATTCACATTGTACTTCATTTAGACATAGCATCTTCAAGACACATATTCTCAACATCATAAGACATCTCATCCATATACATCATAACATCACTTTACTTCATATTCAATGCCTTCAAAGTCATAATCACAATTCACATATATAATCATATACATCAAGTAAACACCGCCACCATAAGTGGACCATACCACTCAAGATCAATTAAATAAGAACTAATCAACATAGATCAACTTACCCTTCATCAAAGACTTGATCACCTTTTATAAATTCTCAAATTAATCATCATAATAAGGCATAAATTGAAGTAGATAATCACAATACAACATAATAAAAACAAAACTCTAACATTGTCTAATCATATACATTAAGCCCACTTCATAAGCCCAATTTTGAAAAATGGCATGTTCATAGGAGAAAAAATATCTTGAACAAAAGGTGACATGGGTGGGGCTATATTCCCCTAGAATAATTTTAGGGACATAGTGACGTTTTTGAGGTAGAAAACTTGATGGATTGAGCTCAAAATCCGGTGAACTTTTGGGGGGTTTGCATTTTGCAAGGATAGGGGCTGCTAGGGTTTCCAGTTCATTTGGGAAAGAAAGAAATGATAAAGAAAAGAAAAAGAATAGAGGTATTTATTGAGGGGTTTGGGCCCGGGTTTTATGAATGATAGTGTCTGATTGGATAATATTCTGGCTGAAAGTGGGTTTGAAGAGACGAGTCATTTGTAATTTAGCAAAATACATTTGCTTGAAATAATTCAAAATCGATAAAATTGAAAATGAGATAAATTATATCTAATTATTTATCAAACTTATTAATCTTTTAACAATTATTAATTACTTTGAAGTAAAGACCTGATATGTTGAATAACCGAAGGAGAATAAGGGAAAGGAGAATAAGCAGAAGAAGATTAAGGAGAAGAAAAAGACGACGAACAAGAAGAAGAGGACGATGAAGAGGGAGAAGGGGGAGGGGAAGGGGAAGAATTAGAACAAGAGGAACAAGAAGAAGACGAGAAGAAGGAGAATGATGAAGAGGAATAGGAATAGGAAGAGAAAGATGAAGTGGAAGTGAAAGAAGAGGAAGGGAAGAAGGAGGAGGAGGAGAATAGATTCAATATTTTTATAACAATACAGAATTATTCAAAACATTTTTGAGGTACTTTTACCCGATAAATAGTAAAATTTCCTAGAAAATATATTGAAACATTTTAAATTTTAATAAACAATTATTCTACTTTGTTTGGAACTAAAGAAGCCTGAAGTATTAATCAACCCTCTCCATTTTAGCTAGGGATGATAGAAAAGAGTTAGGGCCAAAAGTAGGTCACGACTCCAAATACACCCTAGACGTGACATGACATACAAGACCCCGCAAGGTCTTGCAAAATTCATTGAGCATACTTCATCAAAGATAATAGAACAAAGATTTAAAGGTAGTATTTCAAATAAAAGAGTTTTACAAAATGTAGCAGAAGTCTAACATAAGTCTCAAAGTCATATATTACATCATAAGGGAGTGATTGGGACGTAAACCATAAATTACATACAAAATCTGAAAAGAAAATACATGATAGCAATAGAATAATCTGTGTCCTCGATACATCAGGACTCGTCACCTTAAGGTAAAAGTACTCGTATTGAAATGTAACTGTTGCAACAAATAGGAGAATCTTAGTAGTTCAGTTGGTTGACTACCTAAACTCTCATCTTATTGGTAGGATTCAATTCCCCACATTGTAATATTAACCATTCATAAAGTCTCTCATCACCTTCAAGTACTAAAGGGTAACAAGAAATTATCGATTGAGTAACTACCATAAATAGTATAATTTCAATCAATCTATATATAAAATAAGTCAAAATATAGACAAAGTGATATGACACCTCTCTATGGCCTCCATTTATATTTATCTTTTTTTCCTTTTTTTAATCTTTTCCTTCATTTTCTAACAAACAATTATGCATTTAATAATTAAATAAATTAACATATTTGCTATATCCAATTATGTTTCACGAGTTACTAAAAAATTCTATCCATATGCATTCTTTACTTAAATACCATGTCGACTGACCAACCTCCTTTTACCAAATTTTTCATGATTTAATCCATCTACAAATAACAATCTTCCATAAAGTTGTTAGCTACTGATTTTTATTTTCACATTTTTCTATTTTTTAATCAATATATCTTCTTCCTTTTAAATGTTTTCCTTTGGTTCATCATCATGTGGTTAACAATCAAAAGAGATGATACAGAAAAAGTCTCCTCAACTTCCTTTACCAAATTTTCCATGATTTAATCCATCTAAAAATAAAAATCCTCTATAAAGTTGTTAACTACTCATTTTTATTTTCTCCTTTTTTTTTTAATCAATATATATTCTTCCTTTTAATGTTTTCTTTCGTTGGAATTTGGTTAATCAACGAATGGTTAATAATAATTTAGAAAAAGTGATGTGACAATTCATAATCACTTTGACGAAGATTATTGATATATTCTTCAAAATTTTATTTTACGCCAAGCAAAAGTTCATCAGAAATTGTTCAATACGGTGGCCAAGATCATCAAGAGAGATAGTCAAATTAGTTTGATAAAGTAAAAGTTTTAATATTATATATGTACATACACATTTTTTGTACTTATTTTAGGACCCGTTAGATAGCTATATGTCCAGTACTAGATGCTATAACAAAATTTTGGGAACATTCTACTAGTAATAACATTGATGGAGTGCAATTTTGGTGGATGTAGCTTGGGTTATACTGCCACACGCATGCTACTCTATGCCAGAGATCATATTTTGCAAGAATTTTTTTATGCTTTCAACTATAATATTCACATGTTTCTTGACAAATCTTACCTTACTCTTTAATGGCCCAACAAGTGGCAAAATCTTAACAGCCTATGTAGGTAAAATGGTTTTGATCGGAGGCTAAGCTTGTGAAGGTCAACAATGATGGTAGGAAAGAGAGTCGAGCGATTTAGAATAAAGGGTAACTTATAGAAACTTCACTAGTCTAGAATTTAATTAGTTGCTTAGATGCATACTCGTTTAAAATATTATGAATTATCAGACATTGATGCGTCCAAATATGTTCAGATGCATGTACATCACGATAGATGAGGTAAAATTAGCGGTAATTTGTTATAGATTATATTCAACTATGGATTGCATGTATATAGTATATATACGCAAACCTTGATCATCTACCTTGCTTTCCTCACATCTCGATCATCACACTCCATTGTATCTTGTATCCTATGAGACATGTGAAGATATAGTGTAATTCACATCTATCTGGGACATATAGAAAACATTTGTTGTCTGATATATCTTACTTTGAAATGTAGGATGAAATTATTAATTTATCATGTAAATATTAGTATTTCAAACTATAGAAAGAACTAGTAAACATGGTTTAAAAATTGTGTAGTTAGGTAGTTCCTTGATTGAAGGAGTAGTTAGGGAGAATTAAGTCATTATTACTTTATCTTAGGCTATTTTAATGAGTAATGTATCTCAATACATTTAACTCTAAATTTGGTACATGATAAATAAAAAAGTGGTATAATAAATAATTATTTGAAAGTATAGATTGGATTAGTAGATATGGGATGAAAATAGGAGAAACTACTTAATTATACAAACATTACTATCTTATTTACTAATTCTTTCTATGATTTGAACTAACTACATTTTAATCTCACTACACAATTTCATAGAAGATTTCAAGTTACATATATATATATGCAAAGATATACGTTATATAAATGTATCTTGTCTGATCACATGTATCTGAGATGCGGATATGCAAGCGAGATACGAGAGTTGCGAGTGAAACGGGAGGGAGCAAGCAAAATTTTTCTATGTATCTCATATAAATTTGTATCTAGTTGGATACAATATATCTAGAACAAATTATACCTAATTTTGATCTCATTTATCTCAACATACATGTTTCTGAAAACATATTTGGAACACAACAAAATTTGGTAAAGTTCATAATTTGCAAACTAGTATATCTCGATAACGACCCTCAAAATGAAATAGGCTAACTAAAGGTTGTCATGTGTTTAAAGAGTTATTAAATAGTTAATGATGTGTTAAAATGATGAATAATGTTAGAGTTTTGTTTTTATTATGTTGTATTGTGATTATCTACTTCCATTTATGTCTTATTATGATGATTAATTTGAGAATTTATAAAAGGTGATCAAGTCTTTGATGAAGGGTAAGTTGATCTATGTTGATTAGTTCTTACTTAATTGATCTTGAGTGGTATGGTCCACTTATGGTGGCGGTGTTTACTTGATGTATATGATTATATATGTGAATTGTGATTATGACTTTGAAGGAATTGAATATGAAGTAAAGTGATTTTATGATGTATATGGATGAGATGTCTTATGAAGTTGAGAATATGTGTCTTGAAGATGCTATGTCTAAATGAAGTACAATGTGAATGTGAAGCATGATAGTGTGTGAATTATGATTTATGTAGTATGATAATGCTTAAATTCAGTGTTATGAATATGGTGGTTATGTGAAGAATGTTGTCACATATACTCACATGCACACACTTTGAATGAATGAATGAAGTTAATGAATGAAAATGGGGGATTCTAAGGTAGTCACTATTCGTGATTAGAGATGAAGTGTCTAGTACCAACCATACTATTCCTAAGTACTCTAGTGAATGAAAAAGGGGGAGTTTGGGGTGGACACTCTTCATGAGTTGAGATGCAGTGTTTAGTAGCAACCTCAGTATTCCCTAGATCTTTCCAAAGAATGGTTGGAGGTTGGATACTCTTCGTGAGTTGATATGTAGTATAAAAAATTAATCTCTAGAGATGAGTGATGTTCATGAGTTAAGATGTATTACTTAATAACAATTTCTTAACCTATAGTTAATGAATGTCTAAGACTGAATCGAGGAGTCATGCTAAGCAAAGAGAGGATTTGAAGAAGGGGTGGATACTCTTTGTGAGCAGAGATGTTGTATCCAATGTACCTCTAGAGATGAGTACTCTCGTGAGTTGAGATGTAGTACTTAGAAGAAATCTCCTTATCCCTTAACTATGCTCCCACATATGTTCATCTATAGGAGATCCAAGTAAAGGCTTAGAGAATGACCCTACTTTAGGCAAGTGGGGATCCCTCATCCGGTAGGGGATATACCGGGATTCCATGTCTAGCTCTCATGGTCTATGTCGACTAAAGCTAGCCCCCACAAACGAATGTATTGAAATAAGTCTTCTTAAGGGTGTACTACTTAGGGTAGGTGGTGGAATGGGACGCTATTTATCCTTCGCACAAGTAGACATTTTGAGGAAGTTTTGGTGTGTCCTTGTATGAAAATGTATGAATGGTTTACTATATAATGTTAATGAGGTGAGTTGACTTTATGTCTAATGTTAATGAAGCATGTTGGTCTTATGTCTAAAGTGATGAAAGCTATGTAAATGATAAATGTGATGTGCCTAGTCTATGGTGATTCTCAAGGAGCACTAAGGTGGGAGTAGTAGTATGGGATGCTACTTTCACATTGTACTATGTATAACTTGGGGGTTGTCTTGGAGGATGGTCTTTATGTGAAGTTCGTAAAGACATGTATGTTTCCTCTAGTATTTTAAGTAATTAGTGCTGACATGTTAAATTGAAATGGAGCCTGCTTATCTTTGGTAGTCTTAACGATCCTTAGGTGTGTAATGAAGAGGTTGAATGGGCGGTCTCTTCATGTCTTACCTAGGTGAGTCTAGGGATAACTTTGGATAGGAAGGTCTAAATGATAAAAATGGATTACTTGATGAATGTGACTAAATGTTGAGGTTAAGGAAGTTTTACTGGTATGTGAAATGATGATTTGTAAACTTGATTCATGAAGGTTTTACTAAAATAGCATGAAAGTATGTTTCAACTACAATGTCCTTTTAGCATGTTTTTGCATATTACTATACTTAGTACAATGTTTCTCTATATTCTTCTTTATTTATATAAGTATAGGTGGAAGAAAAGTGAATGTTCTTAGAAGGTCAAGCTTGGGAAGTTGATTCTCTCAAGATTTGTATGTCCTCATATGTTTGAGGACATGAACTATGTTTCTTTTAGTTTCTTTCTTTAAATATATTGTTTAAGACTTAGTATGGTTCTTTCCATGTAAAGGGCCGTAACCTTATGATTTTAAGATGTGTCTAAAATGGCTTGAGATTCATTTTGTCATTTTTGTGTGTTTTTTTCTTATGAATCATTGAACCTCCTAAGAAAATTAAGGAGGAAGAGAGGTAGAAAAAAACACAAATGAACAAAGAGAGACTACAAAATTGTGCCATCTCTATTTATTATAAAGAACCCACAACTGACTTAGTTGATTAGATATGATGGATTTTATATTACTTTAGGCATAGACTAGTTTTGTGCTTGTTATGCCTAAGGCGATTATAGAACTCAAAATAGTCAAGTTTTAATTTCTTAGTGGTATAACCTCAGAGTGGAAACATAGTATAGAAGTGCCTGAGGTTTGATATTTTTATACCTTAAGGATAGAAAATTAAGTCTCCAAGGGATGAATTTTTGTAGTCTCTCTTTGATCATTTATGTTTTTTCTACCTCTATTTCTCTTAAGTTTGTTTAGGAGGTTCAATGGTTCACTAGAAATTTTTTTTACAAAAATAACCAAATTAATCTTAATTTATTCTTATACACAACCAATATCACAGTATCCATTCGAAAAAACGACTAATGCTTATCACATACCGAAAGTAGTAATTGGGATCTTCAGTGTCAATTCCTAACTCTTGTTGTGATTGCACAAAAGATTGGGACACAATTTTCTCACAACAAGATGCTAGCGCAGATTTAGAGCATGGGATTATTAGACAATGCTTATAATCCATGTTCTGAATTTGCGCTAGAATCTTATTTTTAGAAAATATTTTCCCTATCTTTTTGCAATCATACAGAGAGTTCAAGATTGATATTGAAGATCCTAGTAACTATTTGTGAATATGCTAAGTTTTTCAGTAATTTTTTTAATATACTTCTTGTGTAGTAGAACGGAGCTAAGGTTGTTTTTTTCTTTTTTTGTAAATCTACTTTCTAGTGAATGGTTGAACCTCCTAAATTGACTGAGGAGGATGCGAGGTAGAAAAAGCACAAATGAAAACAAAATCTAGAGCAAAGTTGTTAATAAAACTGGTAGTCAAAGGTAATGCTCAAAATTGAGGTGGATGTTCAAGGAAAGTTCATTGTTGTCATTCAAAGACTTGGTCAAGAAGGAAAGTTTACCACACAAATGTATTATAATTTCCTTTGATATTGTCAATCCCTGAAACTTATGGGCATATAGATCTCATCTAGCTAATAATTCTACGTTGAAATGCGGAATTGGGACATTGATCTTTCTTGAATTATCTTTTGTCATTGTGTGTGCAGGTTATATATTTTGAAAATGAAGGTATCATGTATGGTGCCAGCTGTCTTAGTTTATCTCTTTTGGCTATAGTATCAAAGAAACATGGCTTATTCTAGCTTCAACAACTCACACATGATTACACCCAACCTGAATATTAATTTTAGGGTGAACCCATCGGTGTCCCCTTAAAGTTTGCATGAAATTTCACATAAACACTTTAATTATGCTTTGTTCATTTTGAACACCTATAGTAGTCATTTACTGTGTCATTTCGACATAATTTATATTTCTAAATCCAACAAAAGCGCGTGTTGACTAATGCTTTTTCTGGAAAAATAGACAAATATTTAAGTGAAGTGTGGACTTTTTTCTTCAAATAAAAAAAATCACTTTTAATTCCTTTTTTTCTCCAGATCTGCAATCCCATGCCCTCAACCCCATTTCTTCATCTTCTTCTTCCTAAACTTCACCAAGTACGTCATAATCTCTAAACAATCTCTGTAATTTCATTCTTCTTATTTTGTGCCTTGAAATTATTATCTTTTTATTTTCAGTAATTTTACAGCAATTTTTTTTTTAAAAAAATGTCTTCTCATCCATTTTCTATATTTAATCTCTCCGTATCGCAATCCATTTCCTCCATCTTTTATTTCTTTTCTATTAAGTGTTTTATATCTTTTACAAAAACTCATTATATATGTAGTAGGAGATATAAGTATAAAAAATCACTTTTTTAAAATATTTATTTCATTGTAGTCAGAGATGATCCGATAATTATCGATTAAATAATTTCATTACTTATTTCTCCTCTAATGGACATAGTGCAAAAGAAATGGAAAAATATATTTTTGTCTACTTTAAATTATTATTGAATGATGGATAAAAAAAATAAATTAGATATTCAGGGAACAAGAAAAATCTAAGTGGTATAAATGCCCAGCAAAAACTATATATTTCTCAAAATTTGGGTGGTGATGAGGGGTGGTCTATGGTGGCAGAGAAAAAGAGCGAGCGGGAAGGAGTAAAAAAAAATAACCGATGGAGAGTGGTGAAAGATTGCAGAGAGAAATAGTGAGAAAGAAGAAGAAAGAGAAAAAAAATGAATTCACAAAAAAAAGCTTCTTAAACGCGCATAAAATACATTGTTGCACAATTACTATATTGAGTCACCAAAAAGCGTCTAAATGACAATGTGCACCCCAACATAAGGTATTTAAAATGAACAAAGTTTAATTAAAGTGTCTAAGTGAAATTTTGTGCCAAATTTAAGAGGTTGCCGATGAATTTCCCCTTATTTTTATATTGATTAACATTTTACATACTTTGTGATGTAGTTGATATGTTCTTGAGATTATAAACTACATCAAATTTTGTTCACCTTTTGGGTCAACCAATAACCCTAAGGAGAAATTTCCTGCTCTTGAAGTTCCCAAGCATAAGCAGTTGAATTGCATTGGTAAGATTGTAGATGGTGAAAGTGTATAAAAGGAAATTGGTGATATGTCAGTACACATGGGCTCTATAGCAACATATATGCCATAAAATTAGTAGAGCTAGTGTTCACAAATGCATCACAAATTTCATGTCCTGTAATTTCATTAGCTACAATCTTATTGATGCAATTGTCACACCGTGCACCAGTAATGTTTGCGAACATTAATAGTGGCGTATCTAGGATTTAGAGGTTGTGGGTGCTCACTTCCTTTAACATAAACCTTTAAGCAATCATATAGTATAAACTATACTAACTGAAACTCTTCAATAAAAAAATCCCTTAATTAGGAAAAGGAAAAAGTGTAAGAAAACAAAGAGGAAAAAAAAAGCCCTTAATTAGATAGAAAAAGGAAAAAAATTAAAAATGAAAAGAAAAAAAGGTGCAAAATTCGTTGTACAAAGAAAAGAAGAAAAAACTGTAAAAAAAAAATGGTTAAAAAACGAAGCCCTTAATTAGATAGAAAAAGGAAAAAAAATTAAATAAGAAAAGAAAAAAAAGTTGTAAAATTCTCTGCAAAAAGAAAAGAAAAAAATATTGAGGCGGGTGGGATTTGAACCCTACTAGTGTGCTTTGAGGGCCTCTGGTTTCCATGTGTAAACCAGAGAGCCCATGACTGCTTTCACACTATGGGTGCTCATTTAATTTTTAATTACCGATTATATATATATATATATATGTATATATACAAAAAATTCGGAGTCAATGGGTGCTCGAGCACCCGAAACTCACTTATTGGGTCCGCCCCTAAACATAAAGAGGAGGAAGTTCGTCCTTGCGGTTACTATTTGATCCAAAAGGTGAATAAATATGCATATCCTTATTTCTTATCTCAACAATATATTGATTGTATCGTAAAGCATGTGAAATGTTAATTAGAAACAAAATAACATATGCTTTATTTATGATCAAGTGCGGGTTTATGACGCCAGAATAGGCGAGATGTCTTTGATAATCTACCAAAGAGAGATGAATCAAGAAAGTTGTATTGAAAAGGATACCTCTAATTTTTAAGGACAAAGCTTGCGCACAAGAACTAAAGAGGATCCTAGAGATATTAGTGCTCCAGTTCCGTATTACAACCTAGAATTTTTAGCCGGAACGGATCTGTGTAGCCATAAATTTCGGGGAATAACAACACTAGAAGAAATTTATGGCTACACATATCCATTCCGGCCAAAAGTTTTAGGTTGTAATACGGAACTGGAGCACTAATATCTCTAGGATCCTCTTTAGTTCTTGTGCGCAAGCTTTGTCCTTAAAAATTAGAGGTATCCTTTTCAATACAACTTTCTTGATTCATCTCTCTTTGGTAGATTATCAAAGACATCTCGCCTATTGTGGCGTCATCAACCCGCACTTGATCATAAATAAAGCATATGTTATTTTGTTTCTAATTAACATTTCACATGCTTTACGATACAATCAATATATTGTTGAGATAAGAAATAAGGATATGCATATTTATTCACCTTTTGGATCAAATAGTAACCGCAAGGACGAACTTCCTCCTCTTTACTTCAAAGTAATTATTAATTGTTAAAAGGTTAATAAGTTTGATAAATAATTAGATATAATTTATCTCATTTTCAATTTTATCGATTTTAAATTATTTCAAGCATATGTATTTTGCTAAAGTACAAATGACTTCCTTCTTCAAACCCACTTTCAGCCAAATATTATCAAATCAGACACTATCGTTAACAAAACCCGGGCCCAAACCCCTCAAATAAATACCTCTATTCTTTTTCTTTTCTTTATCATTTCTTTCTTTCCCAAATGAACTGGAAACCCTAGCAACCCCTGTCCTTGCAAATACAAACCCCCCAAAACTTCACCGGATTTGAGCTCAATCCATCAAGTTTTCTACCTCAAAAACTCCACCATGTCCCTAAAATTACTCTAGGGGAATATAGCCCCACCCATGTCACCTTTTGTTCAAGATATTTTTTCTCCTATTTTTCTGAATTTATCTCTTCAAAGATCAACAATTCAAATTTTGGATCCCCAATTTTGTTGAGATTATCCCCCCTTCTTTGCTTTTCAAATATTCTTTAGGCTTCAATTTTTTGGTTTTAAATGAAGCCTAAATATTATGTATTTAAGGGGACATGTAGTGAAAAAATTCCCCTGTGTTAAAGCTCTTCAATTGTAAAATATCTATGTTGTACAAGTTTTTCTCAAAGCAAACAATCATTTTTCAATCATTTCCATCAANATTTTTCACTCATTCCCATCAGATGCAGAAGATAGATCAAGGTTACTTCTCGATCATTTTCTTAGTTTTTGAATTTAAAATTTGTACAGTACTTAACTTATCATCTCAATTCGTTGCTCCTTAAAAAGTTATATTTCACCAAGATCCTTTATTTGATTTTTGACGTGATCTGCTATTTTTTAGTATGTTACATGTCATGTAGTAAGTTATCTGCTAAGTTTAAAAATTAAAAAGGAATTGGTTAAGACTAATGGTTAGTTTCTTTTTGCTCCGAGTTTGAAATACATTTCGAGTTGGAATAAAAAAAATTTTGCATTTTTAATACAAAAAAAAATGATACAAATAGTATTTTGTCAAACATATTATTTACGTCAATATTCTACTTATCTTTTGGTTATTTAGTTTGACGCATGCTTGTAATTGGTTGAAATTTTAATTGAATGACTTGTATTAACTCAAAATCTACTAACTATTTACCTTGATTTTACTTTCTTAACTATATGAGAAACTCAATTTAAATCAAGTCGTCACGCTTCAATATTTCCTTTTACTGCAAATTTAAGTACTATTTCACTTTGCATCATTCATGCAGGTACCAACTCCTTTTAAATTCATGATTTATAAAGAGATGAGTTATCATTATTTTGTCTATTGATAATACCATTGGAAAAATATTTAAAAATAAACAAATGAGTATGATATTTCGAGTAATTTTGTTACCAAAAATAGATCCAAAGCCAAAATGACATGCATTTATATTGTTTGAGTTTATTTTGGAGCCTATTTTAGTTTAAAAAAACACTAATTTTTATTTATTTATTAGTAGTAAAGGCCTACTTGTATTTAACAATAATATTTAGTTTTTTATTTGAAGTATAACTAGGACTCTTGTAATCAATCTATGACTTCCATTCTCTAGTGTAATCAACTCCTACAAGTAGGAGCTTGTACTCGATAGAGTAATAATTATGTAATACATTTGTTGATTTTATTGTGTAGTTATCATCTGGAAGTTATGGAGGCTGCATTAAGGTAGAAGACCATGATTTCATGGAGACTAGTTCTTTGAAGACCCTTATATCAATAATGATTCTTAGAAGCTTTGCTTATGTTCTTCAGAAGCTTTTTCCCTATAGAGCTATTCTTGGTTCCAACAGTTGTTTTGGTGACTCAGGTTTGTAGATTTTATTCCTTTTTATTTAATTCAAAGGATAATAACATCTAAGAATGCTCCGTCATTAATCTATGTGGACATTTAAGTCCTAAATTGATGTGAAATAGGAGAGCTACTTCCTTTTATATGGTTTACATTTATTCAAGTGAGTTTTTTTAACTTCGTAAGAAAATATTGAAACTATTCAGAAACTGGAAATTACTTTGCATTATGAAAACATTTTCATCAAAGAAAAAGTAATATTTCAGTTCATTAATTTTACTTTAACTACTTACATTCTTATGATTGATGAAAACATAAATGTTCTTCCTATTTAAGGAGTATCATTTGTGAACTAAATATATAGAAGAGAAACAAAAATATCTCTTTCATTTAATCTCTTTCACCAATTCATGTATATCTGAAATATTATTCTTCCTATTGTGAATATTTAGACAACTGTTTTTGTGCAACTCCAAACTTCCAACCACGAGTACACGTGTTTGGAAGATCTGTAGAAGCTTGGAGTGTGACTGGACTTAACTATTAACATCAAAGTCAGGCCAAAATTACTTTCATGGCAATGACTTGTCATTACGTAGTGTTTGTTATAATTCACTTACTATTTTAATTCTTGTCCGATATTAATATTGTATTATTTCCCTAATAATTTGAAAGCAATTTTCCGAATACAATATTTATAAATGGCTATTTCGTTGAATAAAATTTTTTCTTATCTTTCTAAGCGTGAGTATTTGGATGAAAATAATTTAAAATGCTGATCAAATAAACATCTTAGTTTATTTGAAGATTTAGAAATTGATTATATTTTGTTTAACAAACCTTGTACTGACGATTTTTAACCAATTACTTATCATTTATTTGATTTATTTGTTAATCAAATATTTGCTTAGAAAATATATGTTAGTTCGAGAAAAAATATAGTGTTGATTATGCATGAAAGAAAAAATATGGTGGTCAATGGATTAAGTTTCAAATCGTGACAATAAGCTAATCATGAAACAAATTTGTGAATATGAGAACTTGACTGTTGATGTTCTCAACAAGGGTATGAAGATGTTTAAGACTTTTTAGGCTAATGTGTTGTGCTTGAAAAATGTCCACAAACATGGAGTAATTATAGATATCAACTGAAATATAAGAAAATAAAATTATCTCCCTAAGACCTTATCAGGTCCCTCATAAAATGTTAGACAAGACCGGATATATGTTTTAGAAAGGGTTTTCTCCTTATTTGAAATTTCTGAAAGTTTTGAGGTCTTGGGCTAAGGTAAGACAACCTGATTTTAAATGAGTAAATGTAGGTTGTAAGTCTTTTGACATTGTCTTTATTGGTTATGTGAAAATAGTGCTGCATATTGATTTTTGTTTATAAAATAGTTTTTCTATTTGTAAATCTTGAGTTGCTGAATTTTTAGCAAATTTCCTTTGAAAAATAATGTGCTTAGTGATATGTAAAATGATGCTTCTACATTTATGTTTGTTGATCCTTATGTTGTTTCTTCTTATGAAGTTATTTCTAAGAAGCATTAAATGAACTTACAAGGGGAAAAAGATGTAGAATTGACAACAACTTTGTCATGATTTTATCACTGTATTTTTGACTGAAAATTTTGGTATATGATTTAGCGTCTGTCTAGTTAATAGAACCTAAATCTTATGATGAGGCAATGAGATCAGCATATGTGATATTTTGAACAGAGGATATTAAAAATGAATTAAACTCTATAGTATGAGATCAATATATGTGATATTTTGAAAAGAAGGTGTTAAAAATAAACTTTATAGTTTCGAATCACACTTCTGACTTGTCTGATTTGCCTAAAGGTTGTAAATTCATATGTAGCAAGTGCACATATAAGAAGAAATTGAGACCCGAAGCTACAATTTATAAATATAAGGCAAGAATTTTGATGAGGAGTTTTAACGAAAAGAAAGATGTTGATTATTTTAGTATTTATTCTCTTGTGACAAAAATAATGATTGTTAGGAGTCTAATTGCTTTTTCCACTTTTCATGATTTAGTGATAAAATGGATGTCAAAACAATATTTTTAAATGGTTACCTAGATGAATAGTTATATTTAACTCAACCCAAAGGTTTTGTGGTTCCAGGAGAAGATAATTAAATATTCAAGTTGAGTAAGTCCTTGAATGGAGTAAACTAGACACCTAAGCAGTGGTATGAAAAGTCTAATATCACATTAGTGGATAGTGATTTTCTTGTCAATTAATCTTATACCTATGATTATTCCGAAATGAAAGGCTCAAATTGCGTGATTATATGTATATGACTTGTTAATTTTTGTCCAAAAATGAATGTTATTAATGAAACTAAGAACTTTTTGTCTACTAAGTTTGAAATGGAAAATCATTATGAAGTAGATGTAATTTTAGGAATCAAAATTAAAAGAAATATTGACGATTTCTCTTTGTGTCAGTCTCATTACATTAAAATCAAGTTTAAAAAAATTATTTATTTTGATGTAGTTTAGGGAGATCTCCTCATGATCCTAGCATTCACTTGTAATAGTATAAATATTCTAGTGTTTCTCAGATGAAATATGTTAAAATAATTGGGACTGTAATGCTTATGGTGATCTTTACTTGTCCTGATATAATTTTGTGTTGTTAGTATATCAAGTACATATACTTATAATCCTAGTAGTAAACATTAGAAGGCTCTTTGTCGCATTAAAATTTTATTTTTTACGTTGTGTTGTATCTGTGCAGTGACACATGTCCAAGTGGAGTTAACACTTCTAGTGCACACTCTTGACTAAAGAGATGTTACTCTTCACCGTGCATTAATGTGTTGTACGCACTTCAATTCATGCAGCCACGAGAAATATTGTGGGTTTATTTTTTTGTCCAAAACAAAAATTTCTCAATGGATATATTTGCCAAAGTCCAACTTGATTCGAATGACCGACAAAGGTAAAACAAGAGTTGAAGACTTCTTAACCCCTTTAACAACATAGAATTTCTTCTATATTTAATCATTTAAAAGTTCTTTTTCTCCCACCGATGTGGAAAAAATTAACATTTTGAGCAAAACAGTCTTTAATGAAGAAAATAATAGGTAGAGTAGTACTATTAATAAGACCATTAGGCGAAGGAAATGCATAAAATAAATAGGTAATTTTCATGTCAAATTCATGAAGTTCATGCAAAAAATTCATGAATGAGGTAATTTACCTCACAAATATACTAGAATTTCTTCTAGTGTTGTTATTCCCCGAATTTTATGGCCACACAAATCCGTTCTGACTAAAATTCTACGTTGTAATAGGAACTGGGGCACTAATATCTCTAGGATCCTCTTTAGTTCATGTGCGCAAGCTATGTCTTTAAAAATTAAAGGTGTCCTTTTCAATACAACTTTCTTGATTCATCTCTCTTTTGTATACTATCAAAGATATCCCGGCCTATTCTGGCGTCATCAACCCGCACTTGATTATAAACAAATCATATGTTATTTTGTTTCTAATTAACATTTCACATGCTTTATAATACAATCAATATATTGTTTAGATAAGAAATAAGTATATGCATATTTGTTCACCTATTGGATCAAATAGTAACCGCAAGGACGAACTTCCTCCCCTTTAAGTTCCCAAACATTAGTGGTGCACGGTGTGACAATTGCATCAATAAGATTGTACCTAATGAAATTACATGACATGAAATTGGTGATGCATTTGTGAACACTAGCTCTACTAATTTTATGGCATATATGTTGCTTGAGAGACCATGTGTGCAAACATATCACCAATTTCCTTTTATACACTTTCATCGGCTACAATCTTACCAATGCAATTCAACTGCTTATGTTGGAGAACTTCAAGAGCAGGAAGTTTCTACTTAGGATTATTGGTTGACCCAAAAGGTGAACAAAATTTCATGTCCTTTATCATCTTAAGAACATATCAACTACATCACAATGTATGCAAAATGTTAATCAGTATAAAAATAAGGGGAAACCCATCGGTGACTTCGTAAATTTGGCACAAAATTTCACTTAAACACTTTAATTAAACTTTGTTTATTTTAAAAACCTTATGTAGGGCTGCACATTGTCATTTAGACACTTTTTGCTTACTCAACATAGTAATTGCGTAACACGGATTTTATGCGCATTTGAGAAGCCTTTTTGGTGAATTCTTTTTTTTCTCTTTCTTCTACTTCCTCACTGTTTCTCTCTACAATCTTTCACCACTCTCCATTGATTTTTTTTTTTACTCCTTCCTGCTCGCTCATTTTCTCTGCCACCTAGACCACCCTTCATCACCAACCAAATTTTGAGAATATATATTATTTTTGTTGGGCATGTATACTACTTAGTTTTTTGGTTCTTCCCAGAAAATCTAATTTAATTTTTCATCCATCATTCAATACTAATATAAAATACACAAAAATATTTTTTCCACTTCTTTTGCACTATATCCACTAGAGGTGACGTAAATAATGAAATTATTTAATAAATAATTATCGGATCCTCTCCGACTACAACGGAAATAAATATTTCAAAAAAGTGAATTCTTATATTTGTATCTCCTACTACATTATAATGAGTATTCTTAAAAGAAAGAAATACATAATAGAAAAGAAAAAAAGATGGAGGAAATGGGTTGGGATACAAGAGATTAAACATAGAAAATGGATGAGAAGAAATTATTTTTTTTAAAAAAAATTGCAATGAAATTACTGAGAAGAAAAAAAATAATAATTTCACGGCATAAAATAAGAAGAATGAAATTACTGAGATTGTTAAAAGAGTATATGTTCTTGGTGGAGTTTAGGAAGAAGAAGATGAAGAAATGGGGTCTAGGTCGTGGGATTACAGATCCGGAGAAAAAAAGGAATTAAAAGTGATTTTTTTTTCTATTAAGAAAAAAGTCCACTTGTCACTTAAAGATTTGTCTATTTTTCCTGCAAAAGCATTAGTCAACACATGCTTTAGTTGGATCTGGGAATATAAATAAAGAGTCGAAATGACACAGTAAATGACTACTACAGGTTTTCAAAATGAACATAGAATAAGTAAAGTGTATATGTGATATTTCATGCCAACTTTAACGGGACACTGATGGGTTCACCCTAAAAATAATATTCGGGTTGGGTATAATCATGTGTGAGTTGTTGAAACCGGAATAAGCCAAGTTTCTTTGATACTATACCCAAAAGAGATAAACTAAGACAGTTGGCACCATACATGATACCTTTATTTTTAAAATACATAACTTGTGCACACAATGACTAAACATAATTCAAGAGAGATCAATGTCCCAATTTCGCATTTCAGCCTAGAATTATTAGCTAGATGTGATCTATGTGCCCATATTCAAAATAAGATAAGCATAATTAAAGTGTTTATGTGAAATTTCATGCCAACTTTAAGGGGAGACCGATGGGTTCACCCTAATAATAATATCCGGGGTGGGTATAATCATGTGTGAGTTGTTGAAGCCAGAATAAGCCAAGTTTCGTGGATACTATACCAAAAAGAGATAAACTAAGACAGTTGGAACCATACATGATACCTTTATTTTTGAAATACATAACGTGTGCACACAATGACTAAAGATAATTCAAGAGATATCAATGTCCCAATTTCGCATTTCAGCCTAGAATTATTAGCTAGATCAGATCTATATGCCCATAAATATCAGGGATTGATAATATGAAAGGAAATTGCAGTACATTTGTGTGGTAAAGTTTCCTTCTTCACCAAGTCTTTGGATGACAACAATGAACTTTCCATAAACATCCACCTCAATTTTGAGCATTACCTTTGCCTACTAGTTTTATTAACAACTTCGCTCTGGATTTTGTTTTCATTTGTGCTTTTTCTACCTCTCTTCCTTCTCAGTCTATTTAGGAGGTTCAGCCATTCACTAGAAAGTAGATTTACAAAAAAGGAAAAAACCAACTTAGTTCCGTTCTTCTACACAAGAAGTATATTCAAAAAAATGACTGAAACACTTAGCATATGCCACAAATAGTAACTAGGATCTTCAGTATCAATCTTGAACTCTCTTTCTGATTTCAAAAAGATAGGGAAAAGATTTTCTCACAATAAGATGCTAGCGCAAATGCAGAACATGTATTATAAGCATTGTCTAATAATACCATTCTCTACATCTGTGCTAGCATCTTGTTGTGAGAAAACTGTGTCCCAATCTTTTGTGCAACCACAACAAGAGTTAGGAATTGACACTGAACCAATTACTACTTTCGGTATGTGATTGGCATTCAATCATTTTTCGAATATGTACTGTGATATTGGGTGTATATGAGAATGAATTGAGTTTAATTTGGTTATTTTTGTAAATTTGCTTTCTAGTGAACCATTTAACCTCCTAAACAAACTTAAGAGGAACAGAGGTAGAAAAAGCACAAATGAACAAAGAGAGACTACAAAATTTCATCCCTTCGAGACTGAACTCTCTAGCCTCAAGGTATAAAAATATCAAACCTTAGGCACTTCTAGACTACGTTTCCACTCTAAAGCTAGACCACTACAAAATTAAAACTTGACTATTTGGGTTCTATATTCACATGAGGCATAACAAGCATACACCTAGTCTATGCCTAAAATAATATAAAAATCCATCATATCTAATCAACAAAGTCAGTTGTAGGTTGTTTATAATAAATAAAAATAGCACAATTTTGTCGTCTCTCTTTGTTCATTGGTGTTTTTTCTACCTCTCTTCCTCCTTTGTTTTCTTAGGAGGTTCAATGATTCATAAGAAAAAAATATACAAAAATGACAAAATGCATCTAAACCATCTTAGACACATCTTAATATCATAGGGTCATGACCCTTTACATTAAAAGAAACATACTAAGTCTTGAACAATGTATTAAATGAAAGAAACTAAAAGAAACCTAGTTCATGTCCTAAAACATATGAGGACATACAAATCTTGAGATAATCAACTTCCAAGCTTCACCTTCTAACTTGGCTTCCACTTATACTTATAGAAATATGGAAGAATATGGAGTTAGTACAAACATTGTACTAAGTATGGTAATATGCAAAAACGTGCTAAAAAGGACATTTTAGTTGAATCATACTTTTCATGCTATTTTAGTAAAACCTTCATGAATTAAGTATACAAAGCATCATTTAATATACAAGTAAAACTTCCTTAACCTCAACATTTAGTCACATTCATCAAGTAATCCATTTTTATCATTTAGACCTTCCTATCAAAAGTTATACTAAGACTCACCTAGGTAAGACATGAAGAGACCGCCCATACAACCTATTCATTACACACCTAAGGATCCTTAAGACTACCAAAGATAAGCATGCTCCATTTCAATTTAACATGTCAACACTCATTACTAAAAACACTAGAGGAAACATACATGTCTTTAGGAACTTCCCATAAAGACCATCCTCCAAAACAACCCCCAAGTTACACTTAGTGCAATGTGAAAGTAGCATCCCATACAACTACTCCCACCTTAGTGCTCCTTGAGAATTCCCATAGACTAGGCACATCACATTCATCATTTACATAGCTTTCATCACTTTAGCCATAAGACCAACATGCTTCATTAACATTAGGCATAAAGTCAACTTACCTCATTAACATTATATAGTAAACCATTCATACATTTTCATATAAGCCTCCCATTCCACCACCTACCCTAAGTAGTACACCATTAAGAAGAGTTAGTTCATTACATTCGTTTGTGGGGGCTAGCTTTAACTAACATAGACCATGAAAACTAGACATTGAATCCCGGTTTTAACACTTACCCGACGAGGGATCCCCACTTGCCTAAAGTAGGGTCATTATCTTAGCCTTTACTTGGATCTCCAATAGATAAACATATGCAGGCACATAGTTAAGGGATAAGGAGGTTGTTTCTAAGTACTACATCTCAACTCACGAAGAGTACTCATCTCTAGTGGTACATTTGATACGACATCTCTGCTCACAAAGAGTATCCACCCCTTCTTCAAATCCTCTCGGTGCTAAGTATAAACCCCCCACTGAGTTTTAAACATTCATTAACTATAGTTAAGAGATTGCTATTAAGTACTACATCTTAACTCACGAAGAGCACTCATTTCTAGAGGTTACTTTTTTATACTGCATCTCAACTCACGAAGAGTATCACACCTCCAACCATTCTTTGGAAAACTCTTGGGAATAGTGAGGTTGCTACTAAACACTTCATTTCCCTTATGATGTAATATATTGCTTTGACACTTATGTCAGACTTTTGCTACGTTTTGTAAAACTCTTTTATTTGAAATGCTATATTTAAAACTCTTTGTTCTATTATCTGAAGTATGCTAAATGACTTGTGCAGGACCTCGCGGGGTCTTGTACGTCATGTCGCGTCTAAGGTGTATTTGGGGTCGTGACATACTTTTTGCCCTAACTCTTTTCTATCATCTCTAGCTGAAAAGGAGAGGGTTGATTAATTCTTCAGGCTTCTTTAGTTCCAAACAAAGTAGAATAATTGTTTCTTAAAATTTAAAATGTTTTCAATCTATTTTCTAGACAATTTTACTATTTTATCGGGTGAAAGTACCTCAAAAATATTTTGAATAATTTTGTACTGTTATAAAAATATTGAATCTATTCTCCTCCTCCTCCTTCCTTCTTCCACTTCTTCCACTTCCACTTCATCTTCCTCTTCCTATTTTAACACGCTGTAGCCAAAATAGACCAAAAAATAAGTTTTTTTTTCCAGAAAAATCTGCAAGTGCAACCAATGGTAGCATCGACGGTCCGTAGGACCGACTCGGTCCGTCCCACACAACCGTCGATGGGATCAAAAACTCCCAAAAATTGAGCTGAAATAATTGGCTAAGTCTTGATCAACGGACGGAGTGACGGTCCGTAAGTCAGATGAAAGTTTGTAGTTCGTGACCATCGATCGAGACCCCATTCAACCACTCTCTGACAAGAGCTACGGATGACCTGCACGGTCCGTAGGTTGACCTATGGTCCGTAGGTGGAAAATTTGCAGGCAATAAGGGGAAATGCAGTTGAGTTAATTTCAAATGGTCTTAACTTTTAGCACTACATGAATTAGGTGTCCTCTGACCTACCCACAGATAGATAATTAAATTAGATTTTCACAGCCACCGAACTTGATAAAATCAGACCTCCGAATAAAAGTTATGCCCATTTTAGTAAAGGTCTGTCGAACAGTCCCAGTTGACGGACCCAACGACGGGGCGTCGGTCAGACAATGGACCGTCAGTGGGCAATCATTTTAGTGATCACGCCACCATGCCTTTATGCCTTTGGCAGGGTATATTGGGTCCTCTCGATGGGGCATATATATTGGACTCCACATTTAGATCATGTGGTTTTATTATCGGTTATTTGTAGCTCCCACAGATAACTCAGACTCTCTGCATTAACCATTTATCAATATATTCAGTATTCAGATTCAGCATGTTATAAATTAGTCATTGCATCCATTTAGCTTAGAATTCATCTTATCATGTACAATTATTATACTTGCTTTTATGCTTGTTCAGTTATGTTTTATTTTAGCTTTACTCTATCCTACATCCTCAGTACTTTTCAAGTACTGACGCATACGTGCGCTACATCTTCTCGTGATGTAGGTTCAGGTTCTCAGCATCCAGATCACGCATAGATCGATTTTCGATCTCCAGTTTAGCAGATTCAGAGGTGAGTCTTCATTCCCCGAGGACAACAGTTATGAGTTTCATTTCAGTATTTAGTCATTTAGTTTTAGGTTTTGCTAGATTTAGCTGGGCTTGTCCCAGTATTTGTAGTCTAGTTTAGAGGCTCATTTTGGACATAGTTAGATTCAGCTTAGTTTTAAGTTAATATTTCCTTTGTATTAAACTCATTGCTTTCTCAGTTAAATAATATGAGTATTCCCAATCTTTTCAGATTTAATTATGAGTTAGCTTCCACATTAGTTTAGTATGCTCATGATCATGCCAGCAGGGTTATCTTGGGATCACTTGTGGTCTTAGGTTCCGTGTACGCGTCTCGGGGGTAGCTTAGGGCATGACAAAACATGGTATCAAAGCACTAGGTTTAGGTTTCCTAGGATGTCTGAAAAGCAGCACTAAGTAGAGTCCTTTTCATGGGTGTGAAGTCCACCACATCTAATGAGAGGGAGGCTATGAAGTGTTTTAGGAAAAACTTCACTTTCTTGTTACTCTTATCGTGCTTGAGGTATGATCTTATTCTATTAAAACATGATGTTCTACGTTTCAAATCATGCCTCCTCGTAAAGCTAACGCTAGGAATGAGAACAGCAGAAATGCAAACGCAGCTCCTCCAGCCCCAGATCAGGAAGTCTCCAATGGTGAGTTTAGAAATGTCATACAGATGTTGGCTCAGAGTATGACTAACCAAAACAATTGGGTTCAGGCTCATGTGAATGAAAATGGTGGATCAGTGGGAGCAAGCTAATGAGGATCCTCAGAATTTCTTGGATGAGATCAAGAAGATCTTTGAGGTAATGCAAGTCACTGGAATGATAGGGTTGAGTTAGTATCGTACCAGTTGAAGGATGTTGTTCATATCTGGTACACTCAGTGGAAGGAGAATACGGGTGCAAATGAGGCTCCTATCACTTGGGATTGCTTTAGTGAGACTTTGCTCGATAGGTTTTTCCCAATAAAGTTGAAAGAACTAAGATCCCAAGAATTCATGAACTTAAGGCAGGGTAACATGACAGTCCAAGAGTATGGACTCAAGTTTAACTAACTCTCCAGGTATGCTCCTCACATGGTTGCTGACTCCAGGGCGCAGATGTATACGTTTTTGTATAGAGTGTAAGCTTTGGTGAAAATTGAGTGCAGAAATACGATGTTACTTGGAGATGTGGATATCTCTAGACTTATGACTCATGCTCAGAAGGTTGAGGGTAATAAACTTAGGGAACATGTTAAGTAAAATAAGAAGTCTAGGACCGGGAACTATGACTATTCTCAACAGAAATTGGGTGGAAATCGCTCGCAGGGTCAGCAAAAGTTTTTGGCTCCAGCCCCTTCATCAGCTAGTGTTCCATCCTCCAAGAACAGGTACGACCAGCAGGGTAGAGCACCAGGATCTAAATCTCATGGAAGTGTTTCAGGCACCAAGAATTACCCTACTTGACCTATGTGTTGTAAGAACCATCTGGACGAGTTTCTTGCAGGAAAAGAGGGATGTTATGGGTGCGGTCAGTCTGGTCACAGGCTGAGGGATTGTCCTTCTAGACAAGGTCAAGGAGGTGGTAACGGTAGAGCTCAATATACAACTTCATCAGCACCAGCAAGTCACCCGACTCAGTAGGGTAACTCATCTAGTACAGGTGGCAGTGAGCGCCATAACAGGTTGTATGCTCTTAAAGCTCGCCAGGATAAGGATGGTTCTCCTGATGTAGTTACTGGTACATGTGAGTCTTTGACCTTCATGTTTATACATTGTTAGATCTAGGGGGTACTCATTCTTTTGTAACTCCTTACAAACTCAATGTTAGTCCAGAAACTCTCTCAGAACCGTTCTCAGTCTCTACTCCACTCGATGACCCAGTTATAGTTAGACGGCTATACAGAAATTGCCCTGTCGTAGTATCTCAGAAAGTCACCTCAGCATATCTTGTAGAGTTAGAAATGGTAGACTTCGATATCATTCTAGGCATAGATTGGTTACATTCATGTTAAGCCTCATTCGATTGTAGAACTATGATTATTCATTTTCAGTTTCCAGACGAACCAATCTTAGAGCGGAAGGGTAGTATCTTAGCGCCTATGGGTCGATTCATTTCATACCTTAAGGCTAGAAAGATGATCTCAAAGGGTTATCTCTACCACCTAGTTCGGGTTAAGGATTCTATCTCTAAAACCCAAGCTCGAGTAAGTTCTAATAGTCTATGAGTTTCCAGAAGTGTTCCAAGAAAATCTTCCTGGAGTCCTTCCCAAAAGGGAATTTGACTTTGGAATTGATCTCCTTCCAAATACCCAGCCTATTTCTATTCCTCCTCACAGAATGGCTCCAGCAGAGCTTAAGGAATTGAAAGATCAATTGAAAGACCTCCTAGATAAGGCCTTCATTAGACCTAGTATTTCACTATGGGGTGCACCAGTGTTGTTCGTAAAGAAGAAAGATGGTTCTCTCCGAATGTTCATTGACTATAGACAATTGAACAAGGTCACAATCAAAAATAAGTATCCCATCCCTAGGATTGATGACTTGTTTGACATACTTCAGGGTGCTAGTCATTTTTAAAAGATAGACCTCAAATCGGGTTATCATCAGCTTAAAGTTAGTGATAGTAACATTTCGAAAACAGCCTTCAGAACTTGTATGTTCATTATGCATTTGTAGTTATGTTGTTTGGACTAACCAATGCTCATGCAACTTTAATGGATTTGATGAACAGAGTGTTTAAAAAGTACTTGGACTTGTTCGTTATCGTCTTCATTGATGATATCCTCATTTACTCTAGGAATGAGGAAGAACATGTGAGTCATTTGAGAATTGTTATAAAGACTCTCAAGGAAAGCCAGTTGTTTTCTAAGTTAAGCAAATGTGTGTTCTGGTTGATATCCGTTGCTTTCCTTGGTCATATTGTATCTAGCGAAGGTATAGGAGTGGATTCACAGAAGATTAGAAGTAGTGAAACAATGGCCCAGACCTACCTAAGTTTCTTAGGTCTTGCAGATTATTACAGAAGGTTCGTGGAAGTATTCTAATCCATAGCCTCACCATTGACAAGGCTAACTCAGAAGATGATCAAGTTTCAATAGTCGGATGATTGTGAGAAAAGCTTTGCAGAATTGAAAACTAGGTTGACTACAACTCTTATCTTGACTCTACCAGAGGGTTCAGATGGTTATGTCATATATTGTGATGCATCCAGAGTTGGCCTACGTTGTGTGTTGGTGAAGCGAGATAAGGTTATAGTGTATGCCGTTGGACATCTTAAGGTGCATGAGAAGAACTATCCAATTCAGGACCTCGAGCTTGCAACATTGATGTTTGAACTCAAGATATGGAGACATTACTTGTATGGTGTTCATGTAGGTGTCTTCACTGATCATAAGAGCATTCAGTATGTGTTTACCCAGAAAGAGTTGAATCTTTTTCAGAGGAGATGGCTTGAGTTCCTTAAGGATTATAATATGAGTGTGCATTATCATCCTGGTCACGCGAATGTAGTAGGAGATGCTCTTAGCGATTATGTATTGGTAGTGTAGCCCATGTTGAGGAAGAAAGGAATGAGCTAGTGAAGGATATTCACAGGCTTGCTCTCTTAGGAGTTCGTCTTATGAACATATCAGACAGTGGTGTAACAGTTCATAATGGGGCAGAATCTTCATTGATAATGGAGTTTAATGAAAAGCAAAATAGTGATCCAATCTTTCTTGAACTTAATGGTGCAGTCCATACTTAGTGTAACAACCATAAAAATGACTATGCTAAGTAATGTCTAATATATCTAGAATGCCTAGATTAGACCGGGTTCACACGGATTGATATGCTTAGAACCAGACCTCTGAACCTCTGAAACACCCAAGCAAACTAACTTGGTGAGCTCGTTGAGCTTGGAAAGGTTGGGTCCAGCCATGTAGAGCACCCGAATATGAAGATTTACCCGGATGAGTCTTAACCGGACTTAAAAAAGGGTAATCTTAAGTTTGGAGGGTCTAGGGGTAAAATGGTCTTTTCCTGGCTAAGGGTAGTAATCTAATTACCCTAAATATTTATTTAATTAATTAATTAATATGGTGGAGGGGCAATTCGCGTAGGGAGGGCCGAAATTGACCCTTTAAGAAAAATCTTGCTCCACCCTGGTTCGTGCCTTGGTGGAAGCAATGATTTAATTGATTTATTGTCTTTAGTGAATTAGTTAAATTAATTAATATTTAATTTGCTGATTTAATTAAAGGAAAATCTGATTTTAATAGACTCCTAATCCTAATCCCCTCATTCTCACGTCTCTCACTGTCATTCTCACATTTTTTATCAGTAAAAGAACTAAAAATAATAGTTCTTCACTCTTTAAGAACTTACACAAAAACTCAAACAAAAAGCTAAGCTAAAAAAAAATCAACAACCTTCTTCTTGACGAATTGTGTTTGGGATTTTGGTGGTGAGGCAGTGGTTTCGTAGGAAATTGGCAGCATTTAAACAAGTGTGGTACGACATTAAGGTATGGGTTTTCTTCTCTCTTGGTCCCTTTCCCAAGAGACCCCTAAGTTCAGTTTAAATTTCAATTGAGAAACTAAGGTTGTCCCCGTTGCATGCCCTTGTCATTAGATTATTTGAAAGGTTCAAAGAATGCGTTGGTATGCTTTATGGTAGATGATTTTAGGGCTTGTTGTGATTAAATGTTTGAATGTGTATTCAGAAATTATGTAAGGAATGAAAGATGTGTTCCGGGAAGGTGTATTAAGTTAACTATTTGTGGATGTGTGTGCCGTGAATTAACTATGTTTTGCTGCCTGAAATTTACATGTTAAAGTTTTTAACTTTTACTTGTACGAATATGTTAAAAGTGTGATGTTCATATAATTGTAATGTTGCTGAATAAATGTCACACGAAATACTCCAAGAATCAACATAAAAAATGAGAGAAAAACGAATTGAAAGAGGACCAAATTTATAGCTTGCTGGAAATGTTTGTCTCGGCCTATATTTTGGAGTTGGAGCTACTTTTTAAAAATTTTTAAAAATTGTGATGTCATTGGGAATTGAACCCAAGACCTCACCAAATGCAAATTACATAAAAAATTCATGAGAAAAAGGGAAGGAAAAATAAATGTGGTGAGTGGGGATTGAACCCACAACCTCTTGAGTAGATGAGAGAGTTAGGATAAAAATAAAGGAGAAAAATAAATGTGGTGAGTGGAGATTGAACCCACAACCTCTTGAATAGATGAGAGAGTTAGGAGAAAAATAAAGGAGAAAAATAAATGTGGTGAGTGGGGATTGAACCCACAACCTCTTGAATAGATGAGAGAGCTAGGAGAAAAAAATAAAGAAGAAAAATAAATGTTGTGAGGGGGGAATGAACCCACAATCTCTTGAATAGATGAGAGAGTTAGGTGAAAAAAATAAATATGGTGAGTGGGGATTGAGCTCACAACCTCTTGAAAAGATGAGAGAGTTAGGAAAAAAAACAAATGTGGTGAGTGGGGATTGAGCCCACAACCTCTTAAATAGATGAGAGAGTTAGGAGAAAAAAATAAAGAATAAAAATAAATGTGGTGAGGGGGGATTGAACCCACAACCTCTTGAATAGATGAGAGAGTTAGGAGAAAAAATAAAGAAGAAAAATAAATATGGTGAGTGGGGATTGAACTCACAACCTCTTGAATAGATGAGAGAATTAGGAGAAAAATAAATGTGGTGAGTGGGATTGAACCTACAACCTTTTGAATAGATGAGAGAGTCAGGAGAAAAAAATAAAGAAGAAAAATAAATGTGGTGAGGGGGGGATTGAACCCACAACCTCTTGAATAGATGAGAGAATTAGGAGAAAAAATAAAGAAGAAAAATAAATATGGTGAGTGGGGATTGAACTCACAACCTCTTGAATAGATGAAAGAGTTAGGAGAAAATGAAGGAGAAAAATAAATGTGATGAGTGGGGATTGAACCCACAACCTCTAGTATGGGTGAGAAAGTTAAGAGATAAATTAAGAGAAAAAGAATGAGATTGTGGGGGATTGGTCCCACAACCTCCTTGCCTTAAACGAGAAAGAGAGGAGAAAAAAAAGGAAATATTATGGGAGTGATGGGGATATAACTAGGGTCCGCCAAATCTGAAAAATGCAATTATCAAGTTTGATATAAGATTAAGTGTTGCTCAAGGGATTCGAAATCGAGTTCCGTTGTCCAATCTCATATTGATACATAAGTTGTACGTGAACAAATATTTAATGAATGTTGCCTCTAAAGAATGAAATCGATATCTTGGCATACCTACAAGATGCATAAGTTTGGTACCACATAATCTTGGGTAAATATGAATCACTTAGACGAACTATGAATGAACCCTCATGGCTTGTATGTGTGGACTCATAAGTCTAGCATACGTTTAAAAGTAAGTGAAACTAAGATGTTATGTGAAGAGATGATAAAACCCCAGAGGGGTTAGGTAAGAGTGTGGCACACATTAAAGGGCCAAGTGTATTGGCATACGATGAAACGAACATTCACGTAAAAGGGGTGAGTAATTATAAAGAGTAAATGTGCTAAAGTTAATGAATGTGGTGACAACTTGATAAGAAGCTAATGTGAAAGGTGATAGAAATCTCAAATGAGCCTAAGTAAATGTTACCAAGACGTACTCACCTATGAGAGTGTAAGGTTAATTAAGAGACCAGTCTCTATGAACACTCTAATGAAAGTATTGAAGTTAAAGCATACTCAAAACTAATGATAAGATGAGAAATCATCTAATGAGCTATGATGCCTCATGCTAGAAGCCAACTTCTATGATATATGAGATGAATGTAATGGAACTTTATACTGAGCACCCATAGGCTGGCTATGATTTGTGATTCCTTCTTTTGGGAAGGCAGAGGTTCGTGTAATTTTCATGAGATGAGACTGTCCGTCCAGACGGGTATGGGTCTCCTTATATCTCCTAGTCTTTGAACCAATACTGCCAATATAGGGTTCTAGTAGGATTTGATTTCGTATATACGCTAGCATGTTTTGGTTCACTTTGGCCGATGATTCCACCTCTTTTTGGTGTGGGATTAAACACTGGATTTCATGATGCTCACATGATCTATGACGGTTAAGGTTAAAGTTCCCAAAGAAAGAATAAGGTCAGCCTCAAATAATGCACATAATGAAATGAACGATACCAAAGGTTTAGGATAGGATAATCAAGAGGTGAGCTTAACTTAGGTAATGACACAAGGCTATTCTTGGTCATTGCACAGTGAACCCGATGAAAGTCTTAAACTACATCCTAGGTATAGCTGGTGTTTACACTAGTATATGAATGAATGAAAATGAAGTACAAATGACTGAATGAATGAAGCAGACTCTGTGTTTGCTAAAGGAGTCTCCCTAGTTGAGGTCCCATATGTTGAGCCTTTATTTTGGGAAGTCTTAACGTCAAGTCCATGATTCCAAGGTCTCATGGCATATGAAGGAATGATATGAACTATGTGTTATGATATGTGCAATATGTTATGTGCTGTTTGAAAAATGATATTTATGATGATGCATATTACTCTCATAGCATGACTTTCCTAATCCGATTTGGCAAGTCTACTGACTTGACTTTCCATAACTCATATCGTTAGGAGAGAGCTCTTCTTAATCATGCATGTCCTTGGTGTGTGCTTGCATATACCCGTACTTAGTGAAAGTGTGTACTAATCCAATACAACTCTATACTTTTAGGTGCAGGTGCAGGTGAACGCTAGAGCTTTCGAGACTACGCTGAAGTATCTGGACATGGATCATTCATCCGAACTTGGTAGACCCTCTTGCTTTCGAGGATGCCTATCTTTTATATTCTAGCTTAGATGTAGGCATGAGCTAGTGGAGTATGTTCCACTAGTGTTTCTTTCCCAGTTATTTTCAGATATTGTATTGGTGCCATTTTGGCAACTCTATACTTTTATACAAATATGACTATGTATTTCATTTGATTATCTTGATATTAGATGGTTGTTGTGAAACTCTTATGAGTTTATGTAAATAGTCTTAGACGAGTTTAATGTTTCTCACTATGAAGTCTAAGTAAATAAATAGTTCAAAATTTTCCGCTAAAATTAAACTAGATAATGTAACGATGACATATAGTAGGCTTGTCTGCGACCTCTGAGAGGTCAACGACGCCCGTTTCTGCCACGGTCTAGACTCCGGTCGTGACAATCATTGAGTGGAGGTTTTCTCCCAAGGGGAAGATGGTGTACTTCGCTACCAGGGTAGATTGTGTGTTCCTAATGTGGGTGAGTTGAGAAAGCATATCCTTGCAGAAGCCCATAACTCCAGATATTCTATTCATCGAGGTTCCACTAAGAAGTATCGTGATCTTCGGGAAGTCTATTGGTGGAATGGCATGAAAAGGGTTATAGCAGACATTATGAGTAAGTGCCCCAATTGCCAGCAGGTCAAGGTAGAACATGAGAAACCAGGAGGTATGACTCAACAGATCGATATTCCTACTTGGAAGTGGGATGTGATCAATATAGATTTTATCAAAGGGTTACCTCGTACTCGCAGACATCATGAAACCATTTGGGTGATAGTTGATAGGATCACTGAGTCTTCTTGTTTCTCAGAGGTCAAGTACAGATTCGGCAGAGGACGCCAAGCTTTACATTAATGAATTGTGAGGTTGCATGGGGTTCCTTTGTCTATCATCTCAGATAGAGGTCCTCAGTTTACCTCTCATTTCTAGAAGTCATTGTGGAAGGGTCTTGATACTTTAGTTAACCTTACTACAACATTTCATCAACAAACGGATGGGCAGGCATAGCGTACCATTCAGACCTTAGACAATATGTTGAGAGCTTGTGTGATCGATTTCAAGGGTAGTTGGGATGATCACTTTCCTCTGATTGAGTTCGCCTACAACACTAACTACCATTTTAGCATTCAGATGGCCCCTTATGAGAATTGTATGGGCGTAGATATAAATCTCATGTTGGTTGGTTTGAAGTAGGTGAAGAAGCCTTGATGGGGACAGATTCAGTCCTTGATGCTATTGAGAAAGTGTAATTCATTAGAGATCGACAGAAGATATCCCAAAGTCGTCAGAAATCTTATGCAGATATAAGGAGAAGGGAACTAGAGTTCTACAAGTTGATGATTGGTTTTTTTTTAAAGTCTCACCTATGACAGGGGTGATGAGATTTTGCAAGAAAGGAAAGCTCAATCCTAGATATGTAGGACCTTGCAAGATCTTGAAAAGGATTGGCAAGGTGGCATATGAGTTAGAGTTGCAAGTAGACTTAGCAGCAGTGCATCCGGTCTTCCACATCTCGCTCTTGAAGAAGTTTGTGGGTGACCCAGCCTCTATAGTGCCATAAGAGAATGTGGCGGTAAAAGATAGTGTTTCTTATGAGGATGTATCAGTTGATATTCTTGACCGTTAGGTTAGAAGGTTGAGAAACAAAGAAGTAACTTCAGTCAAGGTTTTGTAAAAGAGTCAATCCATAGAGGGAGTTACTTGGGAAGCAAAAGTAGCCATGAAAGTCAAGTATCCTCACCTCTTTCCTTTGATTCCACTCCAGCTTGAGGTAATAGTTCCTATCCAGTTTTCCAGTCATTCATGCATGAATGCAGTCTTAGAATCATGTTCCCTCGGTTTGTAATTGCATTTTCAGTGTATTTGCATGTTCTCGGAATATAATTCAGTTAGAAACTCAGTTCTCACTGTTTAAAGTAGGGTTTGCATCTCTCTCCCTCTATTTCAGCTAGTATAGTCTTCATTCGAGGACAAATGTTCCTAAGGGGGAGATAATATAACACCCTGTATCCAAAATAGACCAAAAACCAGTTTCTTAGAAAATCTGCAGGTGCAATCGATGGTTGCAGTCGATGGATGATAGCTTGACCCACGGTCCGTCCTGCACATCCATCGATTAAATCAGAAACCCCCAAAATCTCAGCCCACAAAAATTTGACTAAGTGTCGAACGACGGACGGACCTATGGTCCGTAGTCAGCATCCGTCGATCAACACCCCACTTACCCATTCTCATATATGAATGACGATTGACCAACATAGACCGTCGTTCGATCTACAGTCCGTAGGTCTGACTGTAGGTAGAAGATAACAGTCAGTTAGGGGGAGGGAGAATGCAGTCGGGTCAACTTCAATTGATAATAACTCTTAGAACAAAATGAATTATGTGTCCTATGACATACCAACAGATACATGATTGAATTAGTTTTTCATAGCCACCGACCTTGCTAAAATCAGACCTTTGAGTAAAAAGTTATGCTCGTTTGAGTAAAGTCCTGTCGAACAAACCCAAACTACGGACCCAAATGACGGGCCATAGATTGAACGACAGACCGTCAGTCCAGGTCGTTGTTTGGTTCAACAACAATAAACTTAGGGGTCTTTTGGTCCTTTTCCACTTCATTTAAACCCTAAGACATGTTGTTTTAACCCTAAATCATCAGAATTAGTCAGTTTAATCCTAGAAACATAAATAAAACTTACCTAAGTCAAGTCGATAATCAAACGTAGAAAATTAGAAGCAAGAAAGGAGAAAAAGGTCAAGAACCCTAGTTCAAGAACGCAACAAGGTTCAAGCAGTTCCAGTCGCGAAATCTAAGTGTTTATCCGTAAATTTCATCACCATGTATGTGGGATTTCACTAGTGGGTTCCTTTCACCCATTGGTTCCCTATTTCTCAGTAAGTTCTTGATTCTCTTATCATGATAAATCTAGGGTTTCTAGAATTACAGCAGATCATAATGAATTAATTAGTTATATATTCCAAATTAGATTTCCATGTTAATACTTAGATTATTGTATGAATTTCAGAACCCTAGTTATATATTTCTTTAGTTCTTTAATTGCACATGACAGGTCAGATATTTCAGTTATATATGCCTCAGTTTTTAATGCATCAGTATCAGATTAAATGTTGCATTCTCAGTTTTCATGTTCAGTTTTGAGTTATCCAGTATTTAGAGGAATTCAGACATAATTAGTTAACTACATAAATTAATGGGAGTAGCATAATATCGAGTTGGAGTAGGGTTCAGCGTACCCAATTAGTTCCAGAACTACCAGCCAAGTAGGTTGTAAGTCCCCTCTATGGGCATCAGTTTAGTGATCACGCCATCATGCCTTTATACCACTGGCAGGGTATATTGGGTTCTCTCGATGGGGCGTATACATCATACTCCACATTTAGCTCATGTAGTTTTATTATCGATTATTAGTAGCTCCCACAGTTTTGTCGGACTCTCTTGCATTGACCATTTATCAGTATATTCAATATTCAGTTTCATCATGTTATAAATTGGTCTTTGCATCTAGTTAGCTCAAAATTCAATATATCATGTTTAGATTATTATACTTGCTTTTTGCTTGTTCAGTTATGTTTTATTTCAGCTTTACTCTATCCTACATGCTCAGTACCTTCAAGTACTGACGCATACGTGCACTCCACCTTCTCGTGATGTAGTTTCAGGTTCTCAGCATCCAGATCACACATAGATCAATTTCCAATCTCCACTTCAGCAGATTCACTGGTAGTCCTCAATAATCATGAGTTCGTTCAGTTGTTTAGTCATTTAGTTTCAGTTTTTGCTAGACATAGTTGGGGCTTCTCCCAGTATTTCTAGTTCAGTTTAGAGGCTATTTTCAGACATAGTTAGTTTTAGCTTACTAATGAGTTAATATTTTCTTTGTATTAAACTCATTAGTTTTCATATATCTCAGTTTTAGAATATGGGTATTCCCCATCTTTTCATTTTAAATATGATTTAGCTTCCGCAATAACTTATATTCTTTAGTATGCTCATGATCATGCCAGCAGGTTTGGCTTGGGATCACTTGTGGTCCCGTGTCCGCGTCTCAAGGGGGTAGCTCGGGGAGTGACACTACTTGTAGAAACATACTTTTCGAAGTACTTCTCAATACTTAAACTTATTTTTTGAGGTAAGAAAATAATTATTTCTCAAGGAGGAGGCTTTATTCGGAAGGGATATCTTAGTGGAGGATTATTTGTGTTGAACATTGTTCAATAGATTATCAATAATGCTAGTATTTCAAATTCTGCTTATATTGTTAAGTCTATTAATTTGTGTTATGGAAGAGTAGGTCATGTTAGTATTGTTTTATCGAAAGACTTAGAAAAATTGAATTATTTTCTGTGATAAAAATTGATTATTTTTCAAAATATCTTGTATATGTAAAAGCAAAACATGTAAGGAAGCCTGTGAAATCTATTATTAGTACAAAATTTCAATTGTTTGAACTAATATATTCAAATTTAACAAACTTCAAGAATATTGTTAGAAAAAGTGGGGAAAATATTAGTTTTCTAGATACACTAAGGTATATCGTCTTATATCTATAGATGAGGTTGAAAGTATGTTCTTCAAATTCAAAATAGAAAATAAATTAGACAGGAAAAACAAGAGACTTTTAGATCTGGTAGGGGCAATAAATATAGTACGAAAACACTGGAGTATATTTGTGAGAAAAATGATATTGTACATGAGCTTAATTATCGTTATATCCCAACAAAATGGTGTAGCTGAACAAAAATATAAAACCTTTGGCTATGCTTTTAATCTCGAGTCTATCAAACAACATGTAGGGGGGAAGCTTTCTTATTTTCATGTTAAATTCTTAATGGTCCCTCATAAAACGTTAGAGAAGACCTCATATGTGTTGTAGAAAGGGTTTTCTCCAAATTTGAAATTTCTGAAAGTTTTGAGGTCTTTGGCTAAGATAAGTCAACCTCATTTTAGATGAGTAAATGTAGGTTGTAAGATTTTAACATTGTCTTTATCGGTTATGTGAAAAGAGTGTTGCATATAGATTTTTGTTTTTTAAAATAATTGTTTTATTTTTGAATCTATAGTTGCTGAATTTTTAGCAAATTTCCTTTGAAAAATAATGTGTTTAGTGATATGTAAAATGATGCTTCTACATTTATGTTTGTTGATCGTTATGTTGTTTCTTCTTATGAAGTTATTTCTAGGAAGCATAAAAATGAACTTAAAATGAGTAAAAGATGTAGAATTGACCCCAATTTTGTCATGATTTTATACTGTATTTTTTGACTGAAAATTTTTATATAAGAATTAGTGTCTATCTAGTTAATAGATATAAACCCTAAAACTTATGATGAGGAAATGAGATCACCATTGTGATATTTTTAAAAGAAAATATTAAAAATTAATTGAACTCTATAATATGAGATCACTATATGTGATATTTTGAAAAGGAGGTGTTAAAAATGAATTAAACTTTATAGTTTCGAATCATACTTCAGACTTGTATGATTTTCCTAAAAGTTGTAAATTCATATGTAGCAAGTGGACATTCAAGAAGAAATTGAGACCCGAAGCTACAATTGATAAATATAAGGCTAGAATTTTGATAAGGAGTTTTAACCAAAAGAAAGGTGTTGATTATTTTTATATTTATTCTCTTGTGACAAAAATAATGACCATTATGAGTCTTATTTCCTTTTCCAATATTCATGATTTAGTGATAAACGGATGTCAAAAAATATTTTTGAAATGGTCTTTTAGAGGAATAGATATATTTAATTCAACCCAAAGGTTTTGTATATCTAGGAGAAGATAATAAAATATTCAAGTTGAGTAAGTCCTTGTATAGACTAAAATAGACACCTAAGCAGCGGTATGAAAAGTCTAATATCACATTAGTGGATAGTGATTTTCTTGTCAATTAATCTTCTACCTATGATTATTACGAAATGGTAGGTTCAAATTGCGTGATTATATGCAGATGACTTGTTAATTTTTGTCTAAAACCGAATGTTATTGATGAAACTAAGAACTTTTTGTCTACCAAGTTTGAAATGGAAAATCATTATGAAGTAGATGTAATTTTAGGAATTAAAATTAAAAGAAATATTGATGTTTTCTCTTTGTGTCAGTCTAATTACATTAAATCTAGTTTTAAAAAATTTAATTATTTTGTTGTAGTTCAGGGAGATCTCCTTATAATCTTAGCATGCACTTGTTAAAGAATAAAGATTCTAGTGTTTCTCAAACAAAATATGCTAAAATAATTGGGACTGTAACGCTTATAGTGAACTTTAGTTGTCCTGATATAACTTATGTTATTAGTACATCAAGTAGAAATACTTATAATCATAGTAGTAAACATTAGAAGGCTCTTCGTCGCATAAAAAATTATATAAAGTTACATTTTTTTTAGGTTGCGTTGTATCTGTGCATTGTGACATGTCCAAGTGCAGTTAACACTTCTAGTGCACACACTTGACTGAAGAGATGTGTCTCTCCACCGTGCTCTAATGTGTTGTATTCACTTCGAATCATGCTGCCACGAGAAATATTTTGGGTTTATTTTTTTGTCCAAAATTAAAATTTGTCGATGGATATATTTGTCAAAGTGCAAATTGAGCCAAGTGACTGACAACGGTAGAGCAACACTCTATATCTTCTTAGCCCCTTTAACAACATAGAAGTTCTTCTATATTTAATCATTTAAAAGTTCTTTTCTCCCACCAAAGTGGAAAAAATTAAGTAATATTTTCCGCAAAACAGTCTTTAACGCAGAAAATAAAAGGTAGAGCGGTACTATTATTAAGACCATTAGACGAAGGGAATGCATAAAATAATTAGGTAATTTTCATGCCAAATTCATGAATTTCATGCAATAAATTCATGAATGTGGTAATTTTACCTCACAAATATACCTGAATTTCTTCTAGTGTTGTAATTCCCCGAAATTTATGGCCACACAGATCTATTCCGGCTAAAAATTCTAGGTGGTAATACTGAACTGGGGCACTAATATCTCTAGGATCCTCTTTAGTTCATGTGCTCAAGCTATGTCCTTAAAAATTAGAGGTATCCTTTTCAATACAACATTCTTCATTCATCTGTCTTTGGTATATTATCAAAGACATTCTGGCCTATTCTAGGGTCATCAACCCGCACTTGATCATAACCAAATCATATGTTATTTTGTTTCTAATTAAAATTTCACATGCTTTATGATACAATCAATATATTGTTGAGATAAGAAATAAGGATATGCATATTTATTCACCTTTTGGATCAAACAGTAACCGCAAGGACGAACTTCCTCCCCTTTATGTTTCCAAACATTGCACTGTGTGACAATTGCATCAATAAGATTGTAGCTAAAGCAATTACATGACATGAAATTGGTTATGCATTTGTGAACACTAGCTCTACTAATCTTATGGCATATATGTTGCCAGAGAGCCCATGTTACTAACATATCACCAATTTCCTTTTATACACTTTTATCAGTTACAATCTTACGAATGTAATTCAACTGTTTATGTCACGCCCTGAGCTACCCCGAGACGCGGACACGGAACCTAGTACCACAAGTGATCCCAAGCTAACCTTGCTGGCATGATCATGAGCATACTAAAGATAATAAAATATTGCGGAAGCCAAATCATACTTAAAATGAAAAGATGGGGAATACCCATATTGTATAACTGAGATATTTGAAAACAATGAGTTTAATAAAAAAGAAATATTAACTAAATACTAAGCTGAATCTAACTATGTCTGAAAATAGCCTCTAAACTAGACTAGAAATACTGGGACAAGCCCCAGCTAAATCTAGCAAAAATTGAAACTAAATGACTAAAGACTGAAATGAAACTCTTGACTGTTGTCCTCGGAGAATGAGGACTCACCATTGAATCTGTTGAACTGGAGATCGGGAAATCGATCTATGCGTGATCTGGATGCTGATAACCTGAACCTACATCACGAGAAGATGTAGCACACCTATACGTCAGTACTTGAAAGGTACTGAGCATGTAGGATAGAGTAAAGCTGAAATAAAACATAACTAAACAAGCACAAAAACAAGTATAATAATCTGAATGTGATGTGTTGATTTCTAAGCTAACTGGATGCAATGACCAATTTATAACATGCTGAAACTAAATACTGAATATACTGATAAATGGTCAATGCAGAGAGTCTGACTGAACTGTGGGAGCTACTAATAACCTATAATAAAACCACATGAGCTAAATGTGGAGTCCGATGTATACGCCCCATCGAGAGGAGCCAATATACCCTGCCAAAGGTATAAAGGCATGCTGGCGTGATCACTAAACTGATTGCCCACAGATGAGACTTACAACCTACTTGGCTCGTAGTTTTGGGACTATTGGGTACGCTAAACCCTAATCCAACTTGGTATTATGCTACTCCCGATGAATTCTTTAAATTAACTAATTATATCTGAATTTCTATAAATACTGGAAAGCTCAAAACTGAACATGCAAACTGAGAATTCAACAATTAATCTGGTGATTATGCATTTATAACTGAGGCATGTATATCTGAAGTGTCTGAAATATGTGACCTAGAATGTGTAATTGAAGAACTAAATAAATACAAAGCTAGGATTCTGAAATTCATGCAATAATCTGAGTAATAACATGATAATCCGATTTGGAACATATATTTAGTAAATTCATGAACTTATATCAATGTTCTAGATACCCTAGGTTTAATCATGATAAGACAATCAAGAACTGACTGAAAACTAGGGACCCAACGGGTGAAAGGAATCCACTAGTGAAATCCCACATATTTGGTGATGAAATCCACGGAAAAATACTTAAGTTTCGGGATGGAACTGCTAGAGCTTGTGGCGTTCTTGAACTAGGGATCTTGAGATTTTTTGTCCTCTCTTGCTTCTAATTTTGTAAGTTTTGATTTAATGATTTGACTTGGATATGTTTTAATTATGTTTCTAGGATTAAACTGACTAAATTCTGATGATTTAGGGTCAAAACAACATAACTTAGGGTTTAAACAGAGAGCGAAAGGTCAAAAAGACTTCTGGAAAGGTTGTTGTTGGGCCTTACGACGGCCAGGACTGACGGTTCGTCGTGCACCCGGCGCCCCGTCGTTGGGTCCATCATGAGGTCCTGTTCGACAGGACTTTACTAAAATGGGCATAACATTTTACTTGGAGGTCCGATATGAGCAAGGTCGGTGGATATGGAAAGAAAAATTAATTATCTATCTGTGGGTAGGTCATGGGAGACCTAATTCATTTTTTGCTAAGAGTAATGATTATTTTAAGTTGACCCAACTGAATTTCCCCTTAACTAGCTGCAAATTTCCACCTACGGACCGTAGGTCTACCTACGAACCATGCTGGTCATCCATAGATCTTGTCAGAGAGTGGTTGAAGGGAGTCTTGATCGACGGTCACGGACTATGGACCGTCGTTTGACCTACGGACCGTAAGTCCGTCCGTCGTCCAAGATTTAACCAATTTTTCTTGTCTAAAATTTTTGGGAGTTTCTAATCCCATCGATGATTGTGTAGGACGGACCGTGGTTCAGGCTATGGTCCGTCGATGCCACCGTTGGTAGCACCTGCAGATTTTTCTGAAAAACTAATTTTTGGTTTGTTTTGGCTACGGGGTGTTACAACTTATGTTTGGAACTTCAAGAGTATGAAGTTTCTTCTTAGGGTTATTGGTTTACCCAAAAGAAGCACAAATTTTCATGTACTTTATTATCTCAACAACATATTGACTACATCACAAAGTATGCAAAATGTTAATCAGAATAAAAATAAGGGAAAACGCATCAGTGGCCTGATATACCGTTGTTTCACGGTATTTTTAATGTTTTTTCCTTAAGTTTAGTGTGTCTCCAAAATCATTTTTGTATTAATATTTATGTAAGTTTCCCTTATTTGCAGGAAATCTGTCTAAAGATGAATGCAGATGTTTTTGACCAAGAAATGCAGAAAAGTTACCACCTACGGAGCTTGTGACGGTCCGTCGTGCCTGTGACGGTCCGTAGGTGGCATCATAGTGAAGCTGCTGAAGGAAGATGGGGAAGTCTGACCAGGTGTGGGGTTACGAAGTGCATGACGGACCGTCATAGCCATGATGGTCCGTCCTGCTGGTTCGTCTTGATGATCAGAAAAGTAGTCCCAGTACCCTAATTCCAAGAAGTTTAAGTATTATGGAATGGAGACCCTCGACGGACCGTCGTGCTTGGATGGTCCGTCATACCTCTTCGTCGAGGGTAATGAAGAAAGCAGTAGAAGGATTTGTAAAGTATAGGATGACGGATGCCATGATGACCCGTCGTGACCACGATGGACCGTCACGAGATCCATCGATCCAGCCGCGTTTTGACAGATTTTCAGCAATTAGAGTCCTTCTTTTATTAGGTTTTTGTTTTTTATAAATAGTTCAAAAAACCTCGTTTTTGGGGTTAGACTCTCTTATGTGAGATTCTTTGTTGGTTAGACACTTTTATGTTAGATTCTTTGTTAGTAGATTTTTTTGGATATTAGACTTTGGATTGTTACACTTTTCTCTGGAGTTGATTGTTGGTGATTTTGTCGAATAATCAAGTAAATTTCTGGATTTTATTCTTTCTCATTGAAGTAAGTGCATGAATTTTTATATTACATAAATGAATATTGTTATTATGACTATGGGTAACTAAACTCCATAACTAGGGTTGTGGGAACCATGGGTGAATAATGAGGTAAAATCTAACTAAAATCACAATTCTAGAATAGTGTCTTGCATGTATTGATAATTCTTTCGTTTAGAAGTCTTTTTAACGGATGTCCGACGTTAGAAATCGCCTAAATGCTACTTACGGACCAAGGAGGTAGATAATAGGAAAAGAATTATCAACATAGATTTAGTGTATACTATCTAATAGGCTAGTATTGATTGGTACCAGGTAATAACTTAGTCAAATATCGAATACAATGCTTAATATGAGGTAAAGGTAAGGGTTAGTATAGCAACACATGTAGCCGAACTAAGGTGCAAAGTGAAATTTTCTAGATGTCGGACCAAGGATTTAGAAATACATAACTTATCACTTTGCATGCAAGATACTAGGAAAGAACTGTTATAGTTAGAATTATCAAGTTAGGAACCTTGGGGAACACGTAAATCCTTGTTACTTTTATTAATTGATTAAACTCCAAGATTTGATATGTTAGTTGGTTACTTTAATTTAGTTAGTCTTTTTCATTAATTTAGAAATAAAAAACCCCCTTTTATTGTCTTTTATTTTCCAAGGAAATAATTGACTAAATAATAGTAATAATAGATTAAAGTTAAGTATGAACAATTTTCCTCGTGGGAACGATCCCAACCTCATTAGTTAGGTTCTTACTTGATACGACCGCTTTACTTCTTATTTGAGAAGTAATTTTGAGCGTATCAAATTTTGGCGCCGCTACCGGGGAAAGTAGATTTTAGATTAACTTAAACTTATTACTTAAGTTTAGTCAATATTTTCTTGATTCTACTTTGTTTATTGTTTTTTGATTCTTGCAGAACTATCTTCCTTGTATGCCAAATACACAGAGAGGAAGAGAACCCTTGTTTCCCTATGAACACGAATTAGAGCGTACACTACGCAACATGAATCGAAACTTGGGTATTAACGATGATGATCCAAACCAGAACATCCCAGCTCCGGTTGATGTTCATGGTCACTTATTACCCGATGCTCTTGGTGAAAATCAACAGAGGGGACAAAATCTCGCTCCACGTCCTCAAGAATACTATAGAGGCTATGACAATATAGCAGACTCCAATGGGTCACTTGTCTTGCCCCCTCTACCACCACGCCACACCTTTGTGGTAAGTAGTAGCCTGATGCAAATGCTCACTGTCAGAGGTTTGTTTTTCAAGGCTACCTTCTGAGGATCCACATGCCCATATAGCTAAGGTAAGGGCAGTGTGTAAAAGTTGTGTAGGGAGGCCTAATTTGGATTTGGATGTAATAGGGCTAAGAATCTTTCCTCTCTCACTGACAGGAGAGGCTGCTATTTGGTTCACTAAGCTCCCTTATAACTCAATTTTCACTTGGAACCAACTAAGGGACGTTTTCTTTGCATGTTACTACCCGGTCTCTAAGAAACTATACCACAAAGACAGAGTGAACAACTTTGTGGCACTACCAAGAGAGTCAGTTAGTAGTTCTTGGGATAGATTCACCTCGTTTTTTAGAAGCGTCCCAAATCACCATATAGATGATGATTCACTGAAGGAATACTTCTATCGGGGACATGATGATAATAATAAAGTTGTATTGGATATTATACCGGGTGGTTCTTATGGGGAGTGTCCTTATGCTGAGATTGCCTAAAAGTTAGAGAAAATCTCCCGTAACAATAAAGCTTGGAGTACTAGGATGTCAGATATTGGGAGAAATACGTTCGCAGTGCAATCCACTCACAACCAAGTCACAGATGAGATTCGTGAAGAGATGGCTCAGATGAGACTAAGCTTGGGTTGGTATTAAAACATATCACTGGGGTGCACAAAAGATAAATGCAGTTAATTACTTGTCTAAACAACCACAACTAAATGATGAATGCTATTATGAGAAGAATTCCTATGCGGTAAATGAACAGGCGAGGGTTTTCCGACCGAGTGCCCAAGGCTCAAATCAGGAGAATTCGCGCCAAGGTCAAGTAAAGGTCGGATCTATGGTAACTATAACCGTGAGGGTCATTATGTCCGAGATGGAAACTACAACCGCGACAACAACTTCAACAAGGGTAACTATGGTAACAGAAATAATAGGAATGGGCCCTATGTCCCTTCTCAAAATCGTGAAGTTACTCCTAGGGATGGTAGAGATAGAATGGCGCGAGTTGAGGATATGTTGCACAAAATAAGGAGGAGGTTCAATGCTAGTGATGAGCACATTAACGAGCTAAGGAGTGATTTAGCAGGTATTGCGCAGAAAGTCGATACACATGCAATATCGATTAAGCAGATTGAGTTGCAAATGGCCCAATTATCTGCTACTGTGAACACACGGCAACCGGGCAATCTTCCTAGCAACACTGTCCAAAATCGGAAAAATAATGGACACTGTATGGCAATCACTACTCGGGGTGGTAAACAGACCATTGACCCACCTATGCCGTCTAAGGAGAAAAAGGTGATAAAAGATAATGATAAGGTGATAGAGGGTAGTGGTGATGTAGATGATAACACTGGAAAAGATGTTGAAGTGCCTACAAAGGTAATTCCCATTCCTAGACCACCACCACCCTTTCCTCACGATTAGTGAAAAAGACCGATCAGTGCTTTCTAACAATGTTGAAGCAGCTTTGTATCAATGTCCCTTTGGTAGAAGCTCTAGAAAAAATGCCCAGTTATGCCAAGTTTATGAAAGATCTGGTTACAAAGAAAAGATCGGTCACTTTCGAGGATGATGATAGAATGCAGCATTGTAGTGCTATTGCTACAAGATATCTCGTACAAAAGAAAGAAGATCCGGGTGCAGTCACTATTCCTTGTACAGTCGGGTCATTACATTTTGCGAAAGCATTATGTGATCTGGGGGCAATCATAAATCTCATGCGCCTCTAGATTTCCAAGAAGTTGGGTTAGGGTGACCCAAAGCCCACTGTGATGCGGCTACTAATGGCCGATCGAACGGTGAAAAGGCCTATAGGGATACTCCACGATGTTCTAGTAAAAGTGGAGTCGTTCATATTTCTGGCAGATTTTATTATTCTTGATTGTGAAGTCGATTTTGAAGTGCCCATTATTCTTGGGAGGCCATTCCTTGCTATGGGTAGAGCCTTAGTTGATATGGAAAAGTGGCAGATGAAATATCGGTTGAACAATGAAGAAGCAACCTTCAACATTTGTAGGTCCATGAGGCAGAGTGGTGAGCTCCAATCGGTATCTGCTATATCCTACAAAGAAAAGATGAAGCAGCACCATAACCCAAAAAGTGAAAAACGAGAGTTTATGGTTGATGATTTGGTGCTTTTATACAATTCTAGGTTGCGTTGGTTTCCGGGCAAGCTCAAGTCCAAATGGACTGGTCCTTACTTCATTACCCAACTATTTCCTCATGGATCAGTTGAGATAGAAACCAAGGAGGGTGTGCGGTTTAAGATAAATGGACAACGAATAAAACTCTATTTTGGGCATGCTAAATCGGCGAATGAAGTGATCGAGGCATACCATCTTGATGAAGGCTGAGTAATCAAGTATCCTCAGTTGTGTCGCGATGTTAAATCGGGCGCTAGTTGGGAGGTAACCCAATACCTATAGTTTTCTTTCTAGTAATGATAGCATTTTCTACTAATGGGTTTTAAATTTGCAGGCACATCGCCAGGAAATTCTGCAGAAAATCACACTGCAACAGTCACTGTCGGACATATCGACGGACCTTCACTTATGCGATGGACCGTCGCATGAATCCATCGTGGCGTGTACGTCTTTCAGTTATTTTCAAAACTAGGGAACACGTGATGGAACCAATGACGTACCGTCGCATCTGCGATGGACCATCGTCGGGGTCTCGTTGCATCATTAATGAGCATACCCGACCCGGTTGGGGGTAATCTTAAAAATTGGTAACATTTAAATATCCCACCCCTTCATTTCACCCATTTCCTTCCCTCTTTCTCCCATTTCCCTTCCTTTTCAACTTCCAACTTCCTACCTCCCTTCTCTATTAACCGATCGCTTCCCCAAATTACCCAATTCCGGATATCTCCTTTCTACTAGTCGGAGTCTGTTGCTGTGGTTCTGTCCTTGATCACCAAGTACCTCCATTGCTTATTTTTCTCAAATTCTCAGGTATGTGTCTCTGATTTCTACCCATTTACATTGCATTTTTGTTTATCAATTAGCATTAGCCTATTTCTTATTGATGGGTCTTCATTCTTTGATCCGATTTTGTCTGACCTAGGTTGAGAATCCTAAAATTGCCTTGTTAAAACTCTAGAAATAGGTGCTTTAGCATTGCTAGTTTATTAGGTATTTGGGTTAGAAACATATAGGTTATCACTAAGTATTCCATGTGAGTCACAGAGGATGAATATGGAATCCTCAGTTCTATCACTAAATGATAGAACGAGACCCCGATGACGGACCGTCTTACCCACGACCGTTCTGGTTGTCAAAGACCCTATTCCTAAGGGTCTCCCACATTTTTCTATGTGTCCTCTTACGGACATCTACGATGCACCGTCATACCCATGACGGTCCGTCCTGCACAACCATTCTGGTTGTCCAAGACCCTATTCCTAAGGGTCTCCAACTTTTTCTAAGCATCCTCTGACGGACATCTACGACAGACCGTCATACCCTTGATGGTCCGTCCTACACAACCGTCATGACGGTCAGAGACCCTATTCCTAAGGGTCTCCAACTTTTTCTAAGTGTCCTCTGACGGACATCTACGACGGACCGTCATACCCTCGATGAGTCGTCCTGCACAACTGTCATGACGGTCAGAGACCCATCTCCTGAGGGTCTCCATACTTTTTTCTAAGTTTCCTCTGACGGACATCTACGACGGACCATCATACTCGCGACAGTGCATCCTTCACAACCGTCGTAACGGTTGAAGACCCCTCTCCTAAGGGTCTCCATACATTTTTCTAAGTACCCCACGATGGACATCGGCGATGGACCGTCATTGTAACGACGGTCCGTCCTTAGCCGTCATACTTGGCAGAGACTTTCCTTCAGGGGTCTCCACATCAACAGAGTTGAAGTAAGACATGACGGACCCCATGACGGTCCATCATACTCACGACGAGCCGTCACCTGGTCCGTCGTGTTTCACTGTTAATGCAGAAAAATCATTAAAACTTAGCTCTTATATTTATTTTGTGCCATTTTTTCTCGTCTTGTTTGCTCCTTCTCGTACTAATATTGATTCTTTACAGGTACTATCTTTAATGGAACCAAAACATAATTGAGTTAACGCACGTGGGCGTTATAAGTTTATCGCCCCGTCTGCCCATCTGGTCATAGGCTTTGATGATGAGCATGATCCCGAGTACGTGCCCCCAGGCACTGCCACTCCATCACGAGCTGCACGGGCTACCAGATATACGCCCTAAAAGTTGGCGTCTGGCGTAGTCACTGCCTCCCAGTCTGATGAGGAGCGCACACTGACCGGCATATCTTCTGGGTCAGCTACACATGAAGAAGGAGAGTCTTGCTCCTTAGGAGTTTTATGGTCCGAGGAAGCCTCTGTGTCCGCCGAAGTCCCTGCCCCCGTCGGAGTTGCACAGTCTGCCTCGTCTGATGAGGCTAACAGTTCTGATTCCACTACTGGATCACCGACTCGTGATCTCACCCAGGTTGCCGACCAGCCCAACCGGTGGTGTGTCGACGGGCAATATCAAGTTTTTTGAGATGCCAAGTTTCTGAATGATAAAGGAGTCATGACACGGACCCTTACACTGGAGAGGCGGGTCCTTACGGGAAGTCTCCCTACCATGCCAGAGATCCACAATCTCTTCACCGGACACCGACTAGAGTGGACAGCTCGTGTTGTGGGCAACTACTGTGAGGAGATGGTCCGAGAGTTCTACGCCTCTTATGTGGTTACTCTCCGATCACAGATAGATAGACGGGCTGCCCCCGCCAAACAGGCCCTACTTGATCATGTCCGAGTACGCGGAATACAGTTTGATATCTCACTCCTAGCCATCCACCGGTATCTATACGACGATGATGTTGATGTTTACAGGACCCCTCTCACCGCCGAGTTCGACTACTGGTGGAAAATTGTAAAAGATGGACAATTCATGCGTGAGCCATCACTAAGAGAGACCATCAAGAGGTGGATGGCCCTGCACTTGTCTGTTGATGGAGAGGGTTCCGACTGGGTAACAGAGCCGAAGGGAGCCATCAAGAAGGCTAATTTAACCTTCACGACTATGTTCTTACAGTTGATTGTCTGCCACTACCTGTCCCCCACGGCCGCTAATAATATAGTCAGATGGGATCTTGCAGTTTCGATGGCGGCGATGATAGCCGGGTTTGAGGGGTACTTCGCTTGGATTCTACAGGCGGTCATGCATGAGAGGGCTTTCATGGTCACAACTACTTACCCTTTTTCGTGCATGATATTTTCCTTATGCTGGTCCGCAGGCGTGCCCATCTGGCACATTGATCATCTTAAGACTCCGCTGGGCACTGTTGATATCGGCCTCATTAGAGATGAGGCCAATGAGTTGGCTCCACACAGAGGGCCCCGCCAAGAGTTGCCTCCACTTGGTGAAAATCTGGCTGATACGGTGGCACATGCTCGCAAGGCTATGCATGCTGCTTCTGAAACCCCTAACACTACCCCGGTGGAGTCTATCCCGGGTAGTAGCACTACCCCGAGCTCCACTCGCTCAGCCCCTTTCCCCACTCTGGTCCCGCTTGCTAGGGTCTAGAAACTAGAGGCACAGATGGCTACGCTTTTGCATCACATCCAGCCTTGGATGCAGAGGTCTATTGCTGAGCCAGAAGAGAGCTTGGAGCAGAAAATGGTCCAGCACACAGAGCGGAAGATCGCAGAGGTTCATCAGCGCTTGGACGCATTTGAGTTGCGGGTGCTAGCCCGGCCAGCCCCTCAGGTCGACGTGTCGACCCTTCAGGCTGCGGTCGAGAGTCTTCGAGCGTACATTGATATGATCCTAGAGGCTAGGGTGCCTGAGTCTAAGGCCCCTTCTGCAGAGCCTGCTGAGGACACAATGATGGCGTTCTTATTCGCCACATCTGAGATTCCACCACCTCCCCCTCGAGATCATGCCAAGAGGAGTAAGGGTCGAGAGGAGGATGAGGCTAGAGCATGAAAGAAGGAGCGTCGTGAGATGGAGGCTGCGAGGAGAGTCTCGCTTGCTGATGAGGAGGCCCGTCGGATCAGGGCTGTAGAGTCAGCTGCTGGGGCATCTAGCTCCAGAGATGTGGCGATAGCGGGAGGCACTTCTGATAATGCTGTTGCTGATGAGGACACTACTGAGGGTGTCCAGACTACAGAGGTAGTGGGTTTCGGGGAACCGGACCCACCAGCTTGCTGATCGTCGGCGCTTTGCGCCCCAGGTTTGCTTCACCTACCACTCTCGTATTTCAATTTTTTTATGCATTGGGGACAATTACATGTCTTTTTGTTGGGGGTGGGGTAAATGGAAAGTGAGTGCCTGAGTAGCCCAATTCACTATCCTCTTTTGGGGTTTTCTAGCCTGTGTTCTTTTTCCCCAAGAGACTGATTATTTTTATTGTTGAACCGGCATGTCTATATCTTGTGTACATAGTTTATCTCTGAAGCATGATGGCTAAAATGATATCCTGATGTAATGAAAATGATGCATGACTAGGCATAGTAATTAATAAATGTGTACCTCTAAGCATGACATAGAGATACACCACTGCATGACCCTAAGTCTAAAATTCGAACTAGGTGTCTGAGAATCTGGTAGAGTAATGAGATGTCAAGTGAGTGTGAGGAAGATTTGAATAGTCCACTATTTGTACTGAGCTAGAACCTTCCTGGTTAGTCCTGCTAAAAGTATGTTGTAATAAACAATTAGGAAAGGATCATAGGCCCTTGTTCAATATAGCCAATTTTTAGCCTGAATAAAAAAACGAATGAAATTAATCCCTCTTTGATCCAAATGGTTTGAGCTTAAAATAGACCTTTCTTTTTCACCCCAACTGATCTTTTCTGGGAATAATGTGTTGGCCCTGGTCCCTCCTTGGACATGTGCACCTCAGTTTATACCAAAAGCATAAGTTGAGGGTGGCTAATGCAGTAAACAACCTTTTCGTGGCCCTGACCCAACTTTGGGTATTGTGTACTTTGACTCATGGAAAAGCCATGTGATGAGGGTGGCTCTTATGAGGAATACTCTGGAAAGTGGGGTTGAAAGAACAAAGAAAGAGAAAAAAAAAGTAAAGTGACTCAAGAACGAGTTGAAAGAAAAGTTAAATAAAAAAAATATACAATAAATACAAGCAATAAAATAAGAGAGTCACTTACACAAATGAAGAAAGAAGGGAAAATAGCAAGGTGAAAGAATATGAGAAATTGGGCGAAATAAAATGATAAAAAGTGGTATGTTTAGCCGATATGTCAAGTAGGACAAAAAATCACTAAAGTATACCTAAATATACTCTACCTGACCCTGAGTCTATGTTACAAGCTAAGAAAGTCCTATCGTGATCCTAAGAGTTGTATAGAGAACTTAAAGCAGTAAAAATAAAGGCAAGCTTATGGCAATATGTTTGAATGAGTTGTGAATTTGTTCTGAGAGTGAGTGTTGAAAAGTAATCCTGATACTCAAACTGAAATCATTGTGTGAAAAATGAGGATGTTGTTTTGAAGTGAGGACACAAGTTGCAATACCGGAAATATGAGCACCTCGGTGAGGAATTGAAGAGGATAGGTGTTAGTGCATGGTGAATCTGTGTCATGGTCTGATTCCACATAATTCAAGCCTAATAGTGATAACATGCATAAACATGATGAGACTGATCGGGATTGATAGCCAAATGATTGTGAAAACTAAAACATGGATACTATTGTACAAAGATTTTGTAGTGAGTTAAAGTGCGTCGCGTGAGGACAAACAACTAATTTAAATTGAGGGTGTTGATATACCATGGTTTCATGATAATTTTAATGTTTTTTCCTTAAGTTTAGTGTGTGTCCAAAAGCCTTTTTGCATTGATTTTTGTGTAAGTTTCCTTTATTTGCAGGAAATCTGTCTAAAAATGAACACTGAAGTTTTCAGCAAGAAATGCAGAAAAGTTACCACCTACAGAGCTTGTGACGATCCGTCGTGCCTGTGACGGTCCGTAGGTAGCATCATAGTGAAGCTGCTGAAGGAAGATGGGGAAGTCTGACCAAGTGTGGAGTTACGGAGTGCATGACGGACCGTCGTAGCCATGACGCTCTGTCCTGCTGGTTCGTCGTGATGATCAGAGAAGTAGTCCCAGTACCCAAATTCCAAAAAGTTTAAGTGTTATTGAACAGAGACCCTCGACGGACCGTCGTGCTTGGAACGGTCCGTCATACCTGTTCGTCGAGGGTAATAAAGAAAGCAGCAGAAGGATATGTAAAGTATAGGATGACGGAGGCCATGATGACCCGTCGTGACCACGACGGCCCGTCACGAGGTCCGTCGATCCAGTTGCGGTTTGACAGATTTTCAGTAGTTAGAGTCCTTCTTTTATTAGGTTTTTGTTTTTAATAAATGGTTCGAAAAACCTCATTTTTGGGGTTAGACTCTCTTAAGTTAGACTCTCTTATGTGAGACTCTTTGTTGGTTAGACACTTTTATGTTTGGTTCTTTGTTAGTAGATTTTTTTGGATATTAGACTTTGGATTGTTACACTTTTCTCTGGAGTTGATTGTTGGTGATTTTGTCGAATAATCGAGTAAATTTCTTGATTTTATTCTTTCTCGTTGAAGTAAGTGCATGAATTCTTATATTACATATATCAATATTGTTATTATGACTATGGGTAACTAAACTCCATAACTAGGGTTGTGGGAACCATGGATGAATAATGAGGTAAAATCTAACTAAAATAACAATTCTAGAATAGTGTCTTGCATGCATTGATAATTCTTTCGTTTAGACGTCTTTTTAACGGATGGCCGACGTTAGAACTCGCCTTAATGCTACTTACCAGACCAAGGAGGTAGATAATAGGAAAAGAATTATAAACATAGATTTAGTGTATACTATCTAATAGGCTAGTATTGATTGGTACGAGGTAATAACTTGGTCAAATATCGAATACAATGCTTAATATGAGATAAAGGTAAGGGTTAGTATAGCAACACACGTAGCCAGACCAAGGTGCGGAGTGAAATTTTCTAGATGCCGGACCAAGGATTTAGAAATACATAACTTGTCACTTTGCATGCAAGATACTAGGAAAGAATTGTTATAGTTAGAATTATCAAGTTAGGAACCTATGGGGAACACGTAAATCCTAGTTACTTTTATTAATTAATTAATTACCAAGATTTGATTCTGTTAGCTGGTTACTTTAATTTAGTCAGTTTTTTTCATTAATTTAGAAATAACAATCCCCCGTTTATTGTCTTTTGTTTCCCAAGGAAATAATTGACTAAATAATAGTAATAATAGATTAAAGTTAAGTCTGAACTATTTTCCTCGTGGGAACAATCCAACCTCATTAGTTGAGTTCTTTACTTGGTACAACCGCTTTACTTCTTATTTGAGAAGTAAGTTTGAGTGTATCATGGCCTCTTAAATTTGGCACAAAATCTCACTTAGACACTTTAATTAAACTTTGTTCATTTTAAACACCTTATGGAGGGTTGCACATTGACATTTAGATACTTTTTGCTGACTCAACATAGTAATTGTGCAACACATATTTTAAGCGCGTTTGAGAAGCTTTTTTGGTGAATTCTTTTTTTTCTTCTTTCTTCTTCTTCCTCACTGTTTCTCTCTGCAATCTTTCACCACCCTCCATTGTTTATTTTTTTTACTCCTTCCCAATCGCTCTTTCTCTTTGCCACCATAGACTACCCCTCATCACCACCCAAATTTTGAGAAAATATATAATTTTTGTTGGACATGTATATTACTTAGTTTTTTCTTCTTCCCTGAAAATATAATTTATTTTTTTATCGATCATTCAACACTAATATAAAATACACAAAAAATTTATCTTTTCCACTTCTTTGCACTATATCCAATAGAGGAGAAATAAATAATAAAATAATTTAATTGATAATTATCGGATCCTCTCCGACTACAATGGAAATAAATATTTCAAAAAAGTGAGTTCTTATATTTGTATCTCCTACTATATATATAATGTGTTTTCATAAAAGAAAAAAGTACATAATGGAAAAGAAAAAAACAAGATGGAGGAAATGGGTTGGAATAAGGAGATATTAAAAATAGATGATGGATGACAAAAAATATTTTTTTTAAATAAAACTTCCAGTGAAATTACTAAGAAGAAAAAGATAATAATTTCAAGGCACAAAATAAGAAGAATGAAATTACTGAGATTGTTGAGAGATTCTGACGTTCTTGGTGGAGTTTCGAAAGAAGAAGATGAAGAAATGGTGTCTAGGTAATGGGATTATAGATCTGGATAAAAAAAGGAATTAAAAGTGATTTTTTTTCTTTTAAGAAAAAAGTCCACTTGTTACTTAAATATTTGTCTATTTTTCCAGCAAAAGAATTAGTCAACACGCGCTTTCATTGAATTTGGGAAAATAAATAAAGAATCGAAATGACACGGTAAATGACTACTACAGCTGCTCCAAAATGAACAAAACATAATTAAAATGTTTATGCCAAATTTCAAGCAAACTTTAAGGGGATACCGATGGGTTCACCCTAAAAATAATATACAGGTTGGGTATAATGATGTGTGATATACCGTGGTTTCACGGTATAATTAATACTTTTCCTTAAGTTTAGTGTGTCCGAAAGTCTTTTTGTGCTGATTTTTATATAAGTTTCGCTTTGTTTTGCAGGAAATCTGTCCAAAGCTGAATGCGGAGATTTTGAGCGAAGAAATGCAGAAGAGACCACCTACGGAGCTTATGACGGTCCGTAGGTGACAGCGTAGTGCAGCTGCTGAAGGAAGATGGGGAAGTCTGACCAAGTGTCAGGTTACAAAGCTTGTGACGGTCCGTCGTGTCTATGACGGTCCGTCCTGCAGGTTCGTCATGAAGTTCAGAGAAGT
>NC_028648.1:83161216-83165613 GCF_001406875.1 Solanum pennellii | reverse complement strand
CTTAATATGAGGTAAAGATAAGGGTTAGGATAGCAACACACGTAGCCGGACCAAGGTGGGGAGTGAGATTTTCTAGATGCCAGACCAAGGATTTAGAAATACATAACTTATCACTTTGCATGCAAGATACTAGGAAAGAATTGTTATAGTTAAAATTATCAAGTTATGAACCTGTGGGGAACATGTAAACCCTAGTTACTTTGATTAATTGATTAAAATCCAACTATCAAAGCTGTTAAGTGTCTCTTTCAAGTTCGTTATTTATTTTCACTCATTTAGAAATAGAAACCCCCTTTTTATGTTTTTACTTTTCAAGGAAGTCATTGACCAAACAATAGTAATAACAGGTTGAAGTTAGTCTAGACTATTTTCCTCGTGGGAACGATCCCAACCTCACTAGTTGGGTTCTTTTTCTTTACTTTTCTTTCAACGAATTCTTGAGTCACATTACTTTTGTTCTTTCTCTCTCTTTGTGCTTTCAACCCCACTTTCCAGAGAATTCCTCATAATAGCCACCCTCAACTCATGGCTTTGCCATGAGTCAAGGTACACAATACCCAAAGTTGGGTCAGGGCCATAACGAAGGTTGTTTATGCATTAGACACCCTCAACTTATGCTTTTGGCATAAGCTGAGGTGCACATGTCCAAGGAGGGACCAGGGCCAACACATTGTTCCCAGAAAAGATCAGTTGGGGTGAAAAAGAAAGGTCTAATTTTAAGCTCAGATTATTTGGATCAAAGAAGGATAAATTTCATTTGGTTTCTTTTATTTAGGCTAGAAATGGGCTATATTGAATTAGGGCCTATGATCTATTCCTAGTTGTCTATTACAGCTTACTTTTAGCAAGACTAACCAGGCAAGTTCTAGCTCAGTACCAATAGTGGACTATTCAAATTTTCCTCACACTCACTTGACATCTCATCACTATACCAGATTATCAGACACCTAGTTCGAATTTAAGACTTAGGGTAATGCAATGGTGTAACTCTATTTCATGCTTAGAGCCACACAATTATCAGTTACTATGCCTAGTCATGCATCATTTTCCAGATTATCAGGATATCATTTTAGCCATCATGCTCCAGAATTAAACTATGTACAAAAGATATAAACATGCCGGTTCAACAGAAAAAGTAATCAGTCTTTTGGGGAAAAAGAACACAGGCAAGAAAACCCCAAAAGAGGATAGTGAATTGGGCTACTCAGACTTCACCCTAACACTCACTTTCCATTACCGCACCCCCAACAAAAAACATGCAATTGTCCCCAATGCATAAAAATTGAAATACTAGAGTGGTAGGTGAAGCAAACCTGTGGCGCAAAGCGCCGACGATCAGCAAGCTGGTGGGTCCGGTTCCCCAGAACCCACTTCTTCTGCAATCTGGACACCCTCAGTGGTGTACTCAGCAACAATCACACAAAAAAATTAAAATAAAATGATAATACTATAGTAACAGTGACACACGACGGGCCTGGTGACGGCACGTCGTGACGATGACGGACCGTCATGGGGTCTGTCGTGTCTTATTTTTAGACTATGTATATATGGAGAACCCTGAAGGCGAGTCTCTGACAAGTATGACGGTATATGCCGGACGGACTGTCACAAGTACGACAGTCCATCGTAGGTGTCCGTCAGAGGACACTTAAAAAAATATGGAGACCCTTAGGAGAGGGGTCTCTGACCGTCATAGCGGTCATGCAGGACGGACCGTCGTGGGTATGACGGTACGTCGTACTCGTCCGTTTGAGGAAACTTAGAAAAATGGAGAGAGACCCTTAGAAGCAGGGTCTCTGACAACCAGAATGGTTGTGCAGGACGGACTGTCGAGAGAACGACGGTCTGTCGCATGTGTCCGTTGGTGACTGTTGCAGAGTGATTTTCTGCAGAATTTCCTGGTGATGTGCCTGCAAATTTAAAACACATTAGTAGAAAATGCTACCATTACTAGAAAGAAAGAAAGAAAGAAAAAAAGAAAAAAACTATAAGTATTGGGTTGCCTCCCAACAAGCGCCTGATTTAACGTCGCGGCACGACTGAGGACACTTGATTACTCAGCCTTCATCACGATGGTATGCCTCTATCACTTCATTCCCCGATTCTTTATGCCCAAAATAGATTTTTATTCGTTCTCTATTCATCTTAGACCGCACTCCCTCTTTGGCTTTTAACTCAACTGCTCCATGAGGGAATACTTGGGTAATCAAGTAAGGGCCAGTCCATTTGGACTTGAGCTTGCCCGGAAGACAAGGCACCCCAGAACTGTCTACAAGCACCAAATCCCCAACCATAAACTCTTGTTTTGCAATTTTTTGTTCATTCTCCTTCTTCATCGTTTCTTTGTGGGATATGGCAGATACCGATTGGAGCTCACCACTCTGCCTCATGGTCCTACAAATGTTGAAGGTCGCTTCTTCATTATTCAACCGAAATGTCATCTGTCCCTTCTCCATATCAACTAAGGCTCTACCTGTAGCAAGGAATGGCCTCCCAAGAATAATAGGCACTTCAAAATCGACCTCACAATCAAGAATAACAAAATCAGCCGGAAAGATGAATGACTCCACTTTTACTAGCACATCATGGAGTATCCCTATAGGCCGTTTCACTGTCCGATCAGCCATCAGTAGCCGCATCGCAGTGGGTTTTGGATCCCCCAAACCCAATTTCTTGTAAATGGAGAGGGGCATGAGATTTATGCTTGCCCCCAGATCACATAATGCTTTCGCAAAATGTAATGACCCAACTGTACAAGGAATAGTGAACGCACCAGGATCTTCTTTCTTTTGTACGAGGGATCTTGTAGCAATAGCACTACAATGCTGCAGTCTATCATCATCCTCGAAAGTGACCGATCTTTTCTTGGTGACCAGATCTTTCATAAATTTGGCATAACCGGGCATTTGTTCTAGAGCTTCTACCAAAGGGACATTGATAGAAAGCTGCTTCAACATTGTTATGAAACGCCGGTATTTACCATCCTCGGTCTTTTTCACTAATCTCTGAGGGAAGGGTGGTGGTGGCCTAGGCATGGGAATTACCTTGATAGGTACTTCTGCATCTTTTCCATTACTTTCCTCTGCTTCACCACTACCCTTTACCACATTATCATTATCCTTTCTCACATTTTCCTCAGTAGACGGCATAAGTGGGTCAATGGTTTGCTTACCACCCCGAGTAGTGATTTCCATACAGTGCGCATCATTCTTTGGATTTTGGACAGTGTTGCTAGGAAGAGTGCCCGGTTGCCGTGTGTTCACTGTCGCAGATAATTGGGCCACTTGCAATTCGATCTGTTTAATCGAAATTGCATGTGTATCAACTTTTTGCCCAATACTAGCTAAATCACCCCTTAACTCTTTAATGTGCTCATCACTAGCATCGAACCTCCTCATCATTTTGTGCAACATATCCTCAACTCGCGCCATACTATCTCCACCATCCCTAGGAGTAACTTCACGATTTTGAGGAGGGACATAGGGCCCATTCCTGTCGTTTCTATTAGCATAGTTACCCCTGTTAAAGTTGTTGTCGCGGTTGTAGTTTCCATCTCGGACATAATGACCCTCACGGTTGTAGTTACCATAGTTCCGACCTTGGTTCCCTTGACCTTGGCGCCAGTTATCCTTATTTGAGCCTTGGGCGCTTGGTCGGAAACCCCCCGTCTGCGCATTTACTGCATAAGTGTCCTCCACATAATAGCATTCATTACTAGGAGGTTGTGGTTTAGCCAAGCAGTTGACTGCATTTATCTTTTCTGCACCCCAAGTGACATGTTTTAGTACCAACCCAAGCTCGGTTCTCATCTGAGCCATTTCTTCACGAATCTCATCTGTGGCTGGGTTGTGAGTGGACTGCACTGCGAAGGTGTTTCTCCTTGTATCAGACTTCCTAGTACTCCAAGCTTTGTTATTCTGGGAGATTTTCTCTAATTTTTCAGCGATCTCAGCATAAGGACACTCCTCATAAGATCCACCTGCTGTAGTGTCCAACACCGCTTTATTGTTATCATCCTGTCCCCGATATAAGTATTCCTTCAGTGACTCATCATCTATACGGTGATTTGGAACACTTCTCAAGAATGAGGTGAATCTATCCCAAGAACTCCTAACTGACTCTCCTGGTAATGCCACAAAGTTATTCACTCTGTCTTTGTGGTTTAGTTTCTTGGAGACCGGATAGTAGCGTGCTAAGAAGACATCCCTTAGTTGGTTCCAAGTGAAGATTGAGTTGTATGGGAGCTCAGTGAACCACATAGCAGCCTCTCCCGTCAGTGAGAGAGGAAACACTCTGAGACCTATTACATCTAAATACAAATCAGGCCTCCCTACACAACTTTTACACACTGCCCTTACCTTAGCTATATGGGCATGTGGATCATTGTTAGACTCCGT